>NW_009607854.1:0-25915 GCF_000690535.1 Cariama cristata
AGAGCCGGCCCAGCCTTAAACGATGACAAGGAGCAGTTACATGCATGCCTACTGAGGTCCTGACATCTCTGCAAAGGTGATCAGTTAATACCAATTACATGACGCGCATCTCACACCCAAAGAATGAAAAACATCAGCTCATTTTCAGTAGGTCAACAAACATTCAAGAGCAGATATTAAACTTCACTCATCTCTGAGGCAGAACAGATCCAGAATCATCTGGCAGCACGTGCCTTTGCCTCCTGGTGAAAGCAAACACAGCAGGACTTTGGGGTGCAGGGACCCGCGGGGCCCCTGGCACACCGCGGCATACAGCTGTGCTCCAGAGCCGGGCCACAGCCAGCACCTAAGCACGGTGGCACAGGGACAAGCAGGGACACTGGAGCACAGTTTACTCCCTGCTAGTGAGCCCTTCCTTTGTGCACTGCATGTAAGGGACTGGTAGGGTTATATGACGCTTCACAGCTCCCCAAACGTAAAGCCTCCCTGGGGTTCTGGGGAGCAAAAGGAGGCTGCTAAAATGAAAGGAGTGATTGGATGATAATGAAATATGCAACGCCAGAGGTACCTTGGAAACATATGAAGTGCTTTGATTCTTTTTTTCTGAAGATGAAAGAAGCAGAAGTTCAATATAACCAATAATTTAGTGTAAATTACTTTCCAATTGTTTTAGTTTAACTCAGTTCAACATGTTAGTCATTTTCCTCCCCTTCCTGTTAGATATTTCAGCTATTTTCAGGAGATAAAAGATGTTTTACTCCAAAGAAATAGAAAAAGCATTTTTATTATTATTGTTTCGAACAGCAGATAAGAGAAGCCCATGAAAATAATTCCAGAGTCAGATTACCTTGAAATCTGTGTGACAGAAGTCATGAAATGACTTTATCAAAAAGTCTTTATAAATCACAGTGTCTGTCCACTGCTAGATTGAGGAAAAGACAGAGATAAAAATTAATATTTTAGGAAATTTTCTGTTTTGTCCTTACAATTTAAGGAGTTCTGGGGAAGTATATTGCGAGAGTTAGGATTTTAGCTTTGGTTATAATCTGGATTTTTGCAGTGCTGCATTTCAGTTAAAGATAGTGGAAGTTATTGCCTAGAACTCTGTATAAATACAAGATTGTCCTGTCAATCCTTATTTAAATATTGTTGCTATTTTTTTGCTGTGTCTGGTAAAACTGCAAAAAGATAAAACTTATTATGAGGAAGAAATGTTAAAAGAAAAAAACCCACAAGTTAAATAGCCATAATTTTGGAAAGTGACAATTATGAAAACCAGGATTCTTTTCAGTTTATATTTAGAGACCATAACAATATTTATGCACATATTTTATAGATGATATGGACAAATAAAGGGTGAATTTCTGGCTTTGTAGTTTGAAATATGCCATTTCCAATGATTTCCAAGATTTCCTCTGTGAGGTAAAGCAGAAAGATGTAATTAACCAATAAGAAAAAACATGTACCTATGAATTTTTTTTTAAAACAAATAAATATCTATTAATATTTAATGCAGGTAAAATGAAACATATCAGAAAGCAAGCAGGAAATATTTCTGTCTGGTGTTTTGGTAGCCTTCAAAATATTGTTACTTGTTTTTCTGAAAACTTTTCTGATGTTAAAATTCACTTTTTGAGGATGTGATACAACTAGAGAGAAGCTGTTAGACACTGTCTGTCAGAAGGAATTGTTACTTCCCTGAGTGGAAGTGACAGTCATGTCATTTGAATTCACAAAAAAATGAGCCGATACTTGGAAAGAAACTGGCCAGATGCGGCAAAAGGGCCCCATGTGAAGAGCACAGTGATTGAGGTCTGAACAACACATGGATTCCAGTTACATGGTCTGAGACGTCTTCAGAAGGAGTTCAGCTGCATTTAGAAGCATCAGTGCAAGAAAAGCGTAAAGAAGGGGGGGGTCCCTGTTGACTGGCGCATGGCCGGCGGCACACCGGGGAACAAGGGGAAAGGCAGGTGCTGGCGCCTGTGAGGGTGGTAGTGGGAAATGAGGAGGAAGGATTTGTAACGCTAAACAGAATTGTCTGCGATGGAAAATGAAGGTGCTGTATTAGGCTGCATGTAGGTTAACGTGAGGGTCTAGGGAAGCGTAACCTGAAGAAGCAGCCTCTACAATTAAAGTGAGGACTATGCAGACCCACTAAAGAACAGACATTGGCAGAAAGAGATAGTGACTGAAATGCCTCTTTGGAGATGAACAAACCCACCTCTTACTCAGAAAAAGACTTACTGTACACCATTTAATGGTATAGATAGTTGGATATGTTTCTTATTAGTATAATATAATAGACTGTTATGGGACAATTTTTATACATAAAAAGGGAAGACAAGTAATATATATTCCCTTAAGGGTTGTAAAATGAGGAGCACAGTGAAGAGGCTGAGTACTTATTTTCCAGCAGGGGAGTAAATTTGAGTTGATGGACTCTATTTACAATTTTTTTTTCTAGCTGTAATAAACTCTTCTACTGTAAATTCTGCTTCTGGACTTCTTTAAGGATCCCAAACATCAAATACTGAAAATGGAAATAGGTATAAGACCACCTACATCTAATTTTGAGGATGTATGCAAAAAAAAAAAAAAAGAAAATTTTATATTAAGATAAAAAGAAAATAAAGCTTTTTTCAAACAGCAAACAAGATAGCATACAGAGTGGTTTCTTTAACAACTGCAACATGTAAACATCTCTCAGTTGGTAACTGAAAAGCAATGGTCCCTCCCCTCCACTCTGTGGTGGTCGTGAGATGAATCTATTAGTTTAAACTGAAGATTGAACATGTCCAGTGGATATTTCAGGAAGAAAACAGAAAACTGGACTTGGCAGAGAAATGGCAAACTTAAAGCTAAGTCCCTGTCATACGTGCAGCAGTGCAGCAAGAAGCCAGGCCTCTGAACTTCAGCTGAAGGAACTGCAAAATCAGGGAATGATTCAGTAAAGTTCAATTCGTTTGGCTGTATTCCCTAGAGCAATTAGAAGTTTTATAACTTGAGAATAACACAAAATCATGATAAAGTTCTAGCCAGAAATAGATCTATATTTAGTTCCCAAATGAAAAATTGCATCAGAAAACAGGCAAGGAGACGGAGTTTCCTGAACTGAACGTGTCCCACACCTGCCAGCAGGTAGCATTAACTGGAGCCAGAGTGAAGACATCCAACCTGCCTACCCAGCTCTGAAAGGCAGAAACCAGGTGAACTTTCTGAGTTTCAGAGAATAATGGAGGAAGAAAAAGGGATAAATGCTGATAGCTGCTATTTGTGAAGCTGGCAGTGAAATCTCCCTAGCACGTTTTCAGAACATTGTAAAAAGCTGGGGGAAACTAAACTCAAACAAAACCAGCAGCTTTAGGCATTGCTGGGGGAACTTGGAGGAAGAAGGTATAACTACATTTCATCAATATGCATTCAGGAATACTTACTTCAGTACAGGTCTTAAATCACGGTTAAAATGTTCGAAATATATATGAGGATTTTGGCAGCAGCCAGGCTTAAGACTTTGGTCTTGATTTTAGCATTGGCAGTGGCACATTTGCTGTCAGCCATCAGAAAAAAAACCAGTCCAGTGAACTTGTACTGTTCTGCTTGCATCTCCCTAAAAAAACTGTAACAACAGCGCAGTTCTGTACCTGCAGGATCTTTTCCTAACAATCTTCCTCTGACAGCTAAGAAAGACTTGGGAAACAAGGAAAAGCTTTATTACAGGTAAGGTACTTTATGCACTTTTGAGGCACAAAAACCCAAAGACCAAATTATGCTTTACTAGAACAGGAAACTCAACTCTGAGAATGGCCATTTCCTGCAGGAATTCAAGTAATAACAACAAAAAGTTTGCTAGGAAGCAACTAACAAGTTTCTGTGTGTAGCATCAAGGTGCAGTAATGAAAGCATGGAAAACTAAAAGTTGTTTCCATGGGCCAGCTGACCACAAAATGGAAGTATTGGATATCACTCATGTAGGAGTTACAACAGAAGCAGCACTTGACATTCATGCCAGTGTGCTACAGAGCCCTAGAAACAGCAGCAATTTAGCTATGCAGAGAAAAAAAAAAAATAAAGAAAACAATCAAATGTACTTAGTTGTGGATGAGGTTTATTCCCCATAGCCAGAAGTGGTGCATGTAATAGCAACCTCTGCTATGAAAACATCTAAAACCTGGTGAACCATACTTGCTACTTCCAGGTTGCAAAACTTAATATAACACTAGAGATCTACTGTCTATCACCCAGTGTTGTATGAGCCGTGAGAATGTTTTCAGAAAACATTGGCAGGAGCTCTGGTCAAAACCGAGACAAGACATCATAATGAAAATATTCTGATTCTGCACAAATTTGCTCTGCAGACAGTGCCAGTGGTATTGCTTTTAAAATGACAGCTGTAGAGCAGATTTAATTAACAAGACCTGGGTTAACAAGAGTGCTACAGCATGAACAAGTAGGAAATAAAATCTCTAAATACTGAAAAAATCGTAATATACATTCAGTAGGAATTCCTGCATAAGGCAGGCAGTGCTGGTATACCATTACAGAGGAAGAATAAGGTGGAGAAAATAGCTGCGAAAGCACATAGTGTTACTTGTAATCTATTTAGCAGAGATCAAAGGGGAAGATAATGAAGAGTTGTGTTGATCAATTGCAATCAGATGGAAATTTGTAGAAGTTACAAGATGAGGCTTCCATGGCTGATAACAGGGTTACAGCTTTTGTTCACTGAAGGAGGAGGAAGAAAAGGTGGTATCAGAAAACGATCAAGAAGAAAAAAACAAAGTACTTCTGGGAATTGCTTTCACAGTTGCATTAAAGAATCATAAAACTTCTAAAAACTCACTTCATCATTAATAACACCAGCCCAAAAGAATATTCCAACTTACATTAAAGCTACACTTTTATAGCAGTTTTTGATTTGTTCTTTTTTAGTCTGGTTTCCTATTCTCTGTGTCTGCAAGCACACATATCTGTTGTCTGTAATAAATTCTGAATTCTTTTGCCAGTTTAAATGAGATTTACCAAGGGAATACAAGTTTGATATGTGGAGCATCCCTATGACAGTGAAAACAGGCAGCCAGCTATGAGTGTATTAATATATCCCATGGAAAAGACTGCAGCCTGAGCTCACTGCTTTTTAGTTAGACCTAAATCTACATTAGTGTTTCTGCAAGAGTCACAAAATCAATTAAACTTGACTGCCTTGATTGCTGTCCACTAAATTACCTGAGGGAAGATATTGTTTGAACTGGGGAATATGCATCGGAGGAACAAGCCATGCTGCTCTTTTTAAGGTGTATATATTTGCTTACTTTTGCTTGCAAGCTTGAGGGCTCTAAGGAAGCATGAGACTGAGGCTGAGTTTTCCCATGTTTAGCTTTACATTTAAATTTCTTGCACAAAGTGGGTTACATTCTGTTATTACTGTCTTAGTTTGTAAAGCTTTTATAATCTGGTTTCTGCAGACTTTAATCATAGCGTTTGCTGTTTAATATTCTAGCCACATTCAGAGACATCAGTATTTTCTCTCTGTTGGCAGTTTTCCATTTTGTAAAGTGACATGTGCCACTGAAAGTAAATAATATATACCTTGTCTATGGAGTCCCCTTCAAATATACGAGACATAGTATTCAGGTACATAAAGCATCCTTTTCCTTCCTTAGTCCCTTCTTATAGGTTCAAATAGAAATATTTAACATTTTAAAATCTTATTATAAGCTTGCACTATATAAACACTACACTCAAAGCTATCCTTTCTTTCCAAATACTAAGGCCTCATATCAGTAGTGTTTTATTACTGGAATCTATGCAGAAGAGCAAATGGAGACATCATATTGATCTTGTGTACTTAATGGCCAGATCTGGGTACTGTTATTCCCTTGACTGAACCTCAGCTAAACCATATCGTTCCTCCTTACCCAGAGAAGCAGAAGTTCGGAAGTTCTCACAGGGATTTATTTACCACCAGGTTTGATGTAAGGCTCTTTGCTACTTTCTCCATATTTCAGACAAATCTGTTGCTTTCTAGCTCAAGGCATTATAACTTCCTCAAATTACTTTCTTCAGCTTTTTTATTGTTTCCCTAATCTTTTGGACTTTTCCAGACATTATGCTGAAAAAATAATTGTAAGCCTTCTATCTTCCAATTAGGAATGGCCAAGTATCTTACCATTTTTTTTGAAGGTTAGATATGTGAGCATTTTAGTGAAGAAATTATCCTACTTTCAATAAGTTGGCCAAGGGATAACTGAATTCTGACTATTACTGAGAAAGGAAATACTTTTCATAGAGACATTCTCAAAAATGTTTTCATTTTCCAATTGCATTTACCTCCAGTAGCTTGTATCTCTCCGTGGCTCTCCCTGTCCCTTTTCTTATCATGCACTGCTGGCCCAAATACAATTTCCAGGACTTAGGTTAGGGTTACAGGACCAGTGAAGGACACTAGCTCCCTCTGAAAGGGTCAATTTATAATCTAATGAAGGACCATCTATTACAAATGGAACTATACACTTTCTCTATGAAGAAATTGTGGCCATACAGGAAAAGCTATAAATTCTTGAAAATATGAATTTATTGATATCCCTGCAAAACATGCTGGTTTGGATTTTTATTTTTAAACTCATATGATTTAAACTGCTTCAAGGAACCCATAAAAACTTTGGAGATTTTGTTCAGATTAAATTCCCCGAAACATCTATTCAACACTTAGGTCCTCAGCATTACCAATCCTGCAGTATATGAAAGTTTTCATGTGACATGTGCAGTTCATCCTGGCTGCATCGAAATTAGAAACACCACAGTAAGATATTCCTTATTCATTTACTTCCTTTTTTTCCCCCATTGTATTTCAAACAGCATTCAGACATACGAAGACATTTAAAAATGGAATCTAATAAAAAACTAACTAGCTAACACTTCTACATCCCTCCAAGGGTCCAATTTTGTTTAAACTCAGGGGAAAAGTTTGTTTTAGACTGAAATGACACCTTCTTCCCTATCCATAAGTGAATCAAGACTGAGTCAGTAGACAGACTATCTATATCCATTCAGTCAAGACCTAATTAAGATATATCCTGATGGGTATAGACACAAAAATACTGAGTTACAAAAAGTGGAGGAAAAAAAGAGGTTATGTTTTGATTAAATCCATCAAAACTCGTAATTTCAGTTCTGCAGAAAATAATGGACTTTTAAAATTACTTCTACTTTAAACTGAACTGAAATCAAATATTTTTGTCCACCCTGCAAAATGGCTTTCCAAAGACATTTGTACCCAAGTGCCCAGTATATCATTTGGGATTATCAAAATTTTAATTTTCCATCATCTTTCATTTTACAATGATTGCATTTATTATTTTAGAAGCTTTTCTAGTATTACAGTAATGCAGCATATGGTGAAATCTCTCTCTATTTTGCTAGTGTCAAGCTGCTTCATTAAAATACAAGTGGAATAATCATAGAATCATTTAGGTTGAAAAAAAGCCTTTAAGATCATTGAGTCCAACCATAACCCTAACACTGCCAAGTCCACCACTAAATCATGTGCCTAAGCACCACATCTACACATCTTTTAAATGCCTCCAGGGATGGTGACTCCACCACTTCCCTGGGCAGCCTGTTCCAGTGCCTGACAACCCTTTCAGTGAAGAAATTTTTCCTAATATCCAATCTAAACCTTCTCTGCTGCAACTTCAGGTCACTTCCTCTTGTCATATCCCTCGTTACTTGGGAGAAGAGACCTACAGAGCAATTGCCCATCATAATTTTAAAAGTAAAATAAACTAGTAAAATCATATTCCAGTTATTTTACTAACCATCCATTTCACCAGTAAAAATAGCAATGAATGATGCTAACGTCTCATGAGAAGCAGTGTAAAATTATTAAGAGATAGAATTAAGTTTTGAAATTAACACATTTCAGTATTGTACAAATCAATTTGTTAGAGGAATCTTTTTCATTTAAAAGTTTTTCAGGGAAATCTATTTTGAGATATATTTGAGAGTCTGAAAAAATAGTTAAATAGAAAACTGTTTCCTGATGAAAAATGCCACCTTCAGATGAGAACCTATATTAACATACAGCACTGTCACAATGTCAGCTTAAAGGAAGCTAGAAATAAACCACTGTGTGTGACTGGCAATACTGACATGTGGAAAAGAATATAATTGACCAGCTGGTAAAAAAATGTTGGCAAATACCCCTGTAGCCCCTAAAAAAGTCCCATTCCATGGCTCTAGTAGCCATGCAGACAGGAGGCTGCCCTGCCTGAGCACATCCAGTAACCCTTTAAGAAATCTGGTAAATCCAGCTAGCAGTTGATATAGGTATCCTTACTATATCAACTCCAGTGTTGCACTACAGGCCAGGCTTTAACAGCCTCTGCTTTACAGACCATTTCTCATCTATCAAGATGAGAACTTTCTTCCCCTGAAGTCCGAAGCCAGCAGACAGCAGGCTGCTAAGTGGATGCCCTGTCTTGAAATATTCTCCTAGATTTCATAACCCCTTCCTATCACCAAATCAAAACAAGGAATTGAGATGTTTCAGAGATTTGTGTTTTGTAGAAAGCCTGCAGGTCTGTCTCTGAGATAAGAGGCTGTGGTGAGTTTCAAATCCATAATCGGTGTGGATATCGAGATTGTGTTAAGGAAACACAGCAAGTAGAACAGAGGTTTCACTATCATCATTTCAGCTGCCTTTTTTTTTTTCCTAATATTAATCGGACAAGCAAAACCCAACAACAACAACAAAAACCAACCAAATATCCTGAGAGGAGCCACAGACACAGAACACTTCAAGCCATGTTTGGGCAACTTATCTCCATTCCCAAATGGCATCCGATAGGAGAAAATGGACATAAAACCTCAAAAATTAGAGTGGCACTGAAAGTACCTGTGGAATTATAAACTCCTAAGAAACCATAGGATACTATAGTACTATTCATGGCTATTCCAATTTGGATATTGGATGAGAAGATATTGTGAATGTTTAAATATGCATGGGAGTGTGGCACTAACATTTTTCTGTAGAAGACCTAATATAGAGATTTTGTCCTGTTTTTTTTGTTTGAGTTGTTTTGGTTTGGATTTGGTTTTGGTTTTTTCTTTGTTTGGTTGGTTTTTTTTGGGGGGGATAGGAGGGAATTGTTGTTGGGTGTTTTTTTGTACTTGAGTATATTGCCTTTAATATACCATTCACAGAAAACTCTTAATTCTTTGAAGAACATCTCTGCTTTTCCCTTGTATCTGAGCAATTTTCAGCTGCTCAGTAGAAAGTCTTGGAATAGATCATTCGTGTCTGTTTTTTCAGGTTTTTATTCCTAGATGAATGTCAAATTTTAGGGAGCAGAATGGCAATGACAGCATACAGAAATAGTGATTGATGAAGGGTTATTACAACAGAATGTTATTACATTAACATTAAGCTAAATTCTTCATGAAAATTGCATTGTAGAGATGATTTTCTTCAGATGAATGTAAAAGAAATGTAATCAGAGATCATATGTATAGTGAAAATGACTAAATGAGACTGTTACTCACAAAAAGCAGTTGCTCAAGCATCTATTAACTTCCCTGATTATTTAACAAAGTCTTTATAAATGCAAATATTCACAAACTTTAAATAATTCTTGCAATTAATAATGCTTTGACAGTGAGACAAACAGAATAAAAGTCTGAATATTTACTTTTTCCATCTGTGGTTTTCAGGACATTTATCCTCATGATTTCTGAGTGCAGTTAAGATTTGCAAACTTCTCTTTTGGGAATAGGCTCTGATTTCATCACCTATACCTACAGCTTTAAACTTCTTGGTTCTTCCTGATAGCAGCTAACTGTGGTAGCAGAGAGCTCAGTATGGATTACATAGAAGCTCCATTTCTTGCTTAGTTTTTCATGACTATACTGAACTCCATACTACTATGGAAACACTACAGGCAATACCCATGTCAATGCAATGTTTGCTCATTTAAATCTACGCAAACATCAGTCAGAGCAGTGACTGTAGTGTAGTCTTATCCTGAAAGGATGGCTGTGTCAACACTTCTTTCCTCCTGAATGATAATTCTTTTGCTCCTTTGCTTTGAACTATTAGGAGAAAACTTTCTCCGTTTTTTTAAGCCTTGAAATGTATTTTGAGGATGGGTTGTTCTTTTGTCTAAAGATCCACTTGTCACAAAAGTAGTACTACATTGATCCTCTGCAAACCACGGGTTTGTAGATATTTACTAGTATTCTCATTTTTCAGTGATTATATAGTAGATGTGGAGAATAAACAATTTTTCTGCTGTAGTAAGACAGTGTGAGATTTTTGGTGCCATACTCCCTTCTTCTTTACTCCACCTCTATTTTTTATATAACATCTGTTTTTATTACCTATCTGCTTCTGCAGATCACATCACATTAAACCAAATATTGCATTCACCCTTCACAATCCTAAACATGCTATACGAATTCAAGCTAATTGGAACAGTACTTAAACCCCATGTCTACTCTTTATAACTTATTTCTCTTTCCTTTACTGAGCGTTACCTTCATCCAGGTATCTCAATAGGAAAGTTAGCCTGAGAGTTTGGAATAAGATTTTTGGTTTGGAGTTCGCTGACCATTTTTGAGTAGTTGAGATGGATCATGACACCTTTCATTCTCGTGCCTTGCCTGCACGCAGTGATGGTGTTCTGCCTGCCCTGTTCTAGCTTTTTAGTGCATTATAGTGAGAGCTGTTTCCTTCAAATAAAGTTCTTGCCTCAGAAGAGCCACAAACTTGTCACATGCCTATACCAACCCTAATTTTACATGACAAGTTATCATTAATCCCGTGTGTAATATATATTATCAATCTCAAATATTCAGCATCACTCAAATTTAATGAAAGGAGGGCAATTGGAATACATTGATTTATGTTCCATAACAAAAAAAAATTCGAAATCTGGAGCAGCTCAAGGTGTAATTTTTCCAAATTACTGTTATTCTTCGACTAGAATAAATTATATCTAAAAGGGAATTCATAGCCTCGTCCCTAGAATTGATATCAGTCTTGCAGATCTCAAAAGATCTTGAAAATTTTAATCCCAGACACAGAAAAGGAATTAAAGATCAACTAACAGACCCATGAATTGATGACACCAGTACAAAGAAGACGGAAATATAAAGAAATGTGTTATGTATTCTTTGTTTATCAGAAACTTCCAGAAGATGAAAAAAAGGAAACTGATTTTTCAGAGAGAGTGGCAGAGAAAAGTATTTTTCAAGATTCTGAGAAGACAACCAATGATAAAGATATTAAAAAAAAATTGAAGCAGTAACATCCTTTGGAATATACTTTTGATTTAAGATACACTGAACTGCTATAGGAAAATCTATTCCAGCTGATTATCGCAGTGTACTCCTATGTACTGTAAGCCAGTCTGTAACTGGCCAGCACATGAACTACAATACCTTCAATATAAAAACTACATTCACAAAAGAGATTTATCCACATTAGAAGTACCGTGACTCAAAAGGAGCAGATTTTAAAGGTGAAACTGTCAGTGCTGAGGGTGCGTTGAACACAACGCACATGCTTTTTGTGGGAGAGTCTCACAAGCTAGGCTCTAGTTTGGTCCCCTGGCCTTGACTCATGGCACTCTTAACCTGTGGCCCATTAACAGTTGTTGAGCATCTTCCAGTTCAGTTTCATCTGCAAAGAATGAGTTCATCTCAAGAGTTTGTGGATTCATCTGAAAAGAAACCAGATCATGCCCTCCAAAACTCTATGATGGGAACCAAAGCACAGAAAATGGGGAAGAAAGGAGAAGAAATTCAAAAGCACTCACAGTTGATTTGAATTACAATTCTAACATAGGTTACCCCTGGCTTTACCTTATACCTGCCACCTTCCAAAGAAAGACAAAACAGAACCAAGTTTATAACATTTATGCTAATTCAGTAAATGTGCTTCAGTTATGCCATAATCTATGAAAAATTCTGTGGGAGGATACTGAAGATATTGAACCTGGAATAAAATATCATATAATTTATAAAGAACAATTTATAGTGATACAGTGTTTAAAATGCAGTTCTTTCTGGAAAAGAAACTATCTAATTGGCGTGATGAAATTTCATATATTTGGGGATCAAATCTCTTCAGGTTACAGAAACAACTCTGCCTGCCCAGACGTCTGGATACCAAATCTACAAATGCAACTGAGACTTGTCTTCCTCAGGTATCATCATGACTAATAAAAGCAATGTAGTCCAAACTAGTCTGTAGGTAGTATTCTGTACTTAGGTTTCCTTTAAACTATATCTCCCATGACAACTGGTGCAACCTATCAAGAGCAGAGAGATTGTCTAGAAGTTACAGATGAGAATTTAGCAAGCAATTATTTGATGATGTGCATGAAGGACTCACACCACATTCGTTTCAGCACAGCTGCTCTTATTCTGTGAGGCTGTCCTTCGCTTTGTCACTGGAGTCAGTAAATCCATACCAAAACCAGGTCTAAAATTACCTTCAGACCAGAACTAATGTAACTCCCATTTCTTCTCTTCTATGTTGTATTTTTATTCTGTCCTTACTAGCCATGTGTTTTACCTACTGTCTATAATTTTTCTGTTTCTCAGCAGCTTTATGAAGGGAAAACAAATATACAGGCTTTCTGAAGCTGAACCTTTGGTCTTATTTAGTCTACGAAGTTCGTTGTAAAACCTGTATCATCAAATACATATATATACATTTTTATTCTGCTAATGCAAACCGAAATTTAAATAATAAATTATTTATGTAATGTAGAAAATGTTTTCTACATTGTCATGTAATTTGGCAAAATTTTGAATATCCTTTTTTCTGAAGTGTAAGTTTGAACTTTCTATTGTACAATTTGGCATATACGTAATGTGTTTAACTGTTAGTGTTTTAAAAATCACCTACTTAGTTTATGTATAAATAGCCTGAGTATACTGAAACATCGTAGGGAAGAACATGTTGATAAAAACCCCTTATTGACAAGAAAAAAAAAAATTAGTTAGAAAGTGAAATTTTCAGAACTTCTATTTTTTCCTCCAAAAAGAACTTTAGAGAAACAAGTGATGTGTTTCTTTGATATTTTTCAGTAAGAAAGTATGGTATAACATACAAAGTTATCTATGGTAGCTTTAAGCATGGTGGGTGGGGAAGAATTAAATTATGAAATGAAAATTAAATTATGAGACATCTTCCATTAGTACAGAAATATTCCCAGCAACGCTATTTATACAAAATACGTCCTTCCTGATAATCATATCATAAACAAGACAGCTACTTATTGTCTTTTTTATTAAGTTAATTCATTATTGCAGACTCACAGACAACAGGCTATTTAAATGTGAGATTAAGACAGTAGAGTTACAGATATATACTATCTAAAACAAATTATTGAAGAATTTCAGAATATGACTGTCCATTACTGCTAATTGGTACATCCTGCAATGGTAGAATGAAAACACAGTAGATATTTTTTAGCTCCAAATTAATCCATATCTTTTTATGTCAAGTCCTTGAAAGCCCAGAATCAGTGCACCAAGAATTTTAAAGAAAATGGGAACCATCTCTTCTGAGATTGACCACAGCCTGTATATTTAACACATGGAGGCTGATTGTGCCCTCAGAATAGAGAAATAGTGAAGTCACGGACTCTCTCTGTGGAACAGTGAGGCCCAATGATATGAGGTATAGTTCTTCCCATTGATCTATCACAAAGACTTCTTAACTTCAGTGATCTTGTTAAAGATGGGATTTTCACAGATGGGTTAGACTACCTAAATCTCACTGTGATTCACCGGACCTTGCTTCCCTGATTCCTTTGAAAAATACCATACCATAACCTATAATCCCATACCTTAAACTATATCTGTAGTTTACACAGCTTTTATTAATTCATCTCACATGATTAATGATAAAGAATGAGAAACAGTTAAGTAAAATACTTAAAAACTCAAGTTATGTGATGTATATTATTATGTATATTACTGTTCATCAGTCAGGAGTTTCTAATGACTATGTGTCATGCGGATGGACATGATAAAAAAAGGCTAAAAAAAAATGCAACCAGTTTTTGAGCATCCATAGATGTGTTGCTGTTTATACCACAGGTTCTGGCTCACTGCAGTATAAAATAAGCTATTCAGAAAATCCACAGCTACATGTCGATTCAGTGTGGGATTCGGGTATCTCCAGTATCAGTGTGTTCAAAACTGAGAGTTGGTTTGGATCTATTTTTTAATGTATAGTATTAGTGACCTAAATTCAATCTGTGTAAAAGGTTAAAAGTGTGGAGATGCCTTATCACAGGGAAGTTTCTTATGTCTCCTATCAGTTGCTCCTATCTCAAGAGGGTGCTTACATCAACTGTGTATCAGCTTCCACGAACCCAGGGACTGTTTCTTTCTTGATGCATTCTGTGCTAAGGCTTTGAAACTGGGGATCAGCAACCAGAAGATTGCAAGGGAAAAATAAGAAAAGATGTGCAAACAAATGAGCTAGAAACCTGGCTAGTTTGATACCTCCCTATTTAAACAGTGCATCTTTTCTAGACAAGAGAAATACAGCAGACCTAAACTCCTCATTCAGTGTACATCTAATAGAAAGATACAGGACATTGTTAGTGAAACTAGAGAACATGAGGATTATTACAAGTAGCAAAGCAAGCAAGAAACAGGCTAAAGGGAAGAGGTTTATACTGCATTGAAATAGGAACTACTGTGCTAGAAGGACATTTTAGTACAATTCTGGAGATTTTTTTTCTTAATACTTTCATTAGAGTAACAAAGTATAGAAGTTTACTAATGGCATTTGTTCAAGATACAGCACAGTCAGGATGAATTAGATGCCTTAAGGACAGTCATGAGAGAAACAGGGTGAAATTTCATACTGTAACATGAAAACACCTCCATTGAGGAATTAATAATGAAAACTGAGGAGTTACCAGTTAGAAAATACAAAGATGCTGAAAGACTAGGAGGCACCAGTGGATCAGAATATAGATCAGAAGATGACTCTGAATTTGCCATCTCTCTGTAACTCCTGCTGTGATGTGGGATAGAGAAAAGAAGGTATTTCTGCATCAATCTGGCAGTAGATATGCAGTCAAGATGTAAGTCTTGACATTCATACGAGGCAAGACACTGGCAAGTTGGATTTTGGAGTTCTGATACTCCAAATAAAAAAAAGAAGAAATGAAAAAGATGGATTTACGGCATTGAGCTCAAAGAAAGACTGCTCAAGAATTTGGAGGAACAGAAAGCCATTAAGTTTTAATTAGCTGAGTGAGTAAATTTCTAAAACTGCAAGGGCTAAACACGAGAGAGGGAAAAGACTAATTTATGTTAATTAATAGTGGTCTGAAGAAAATAACTACAAATACAGTTATATTGACAGTTAGTTTACAGCTTCTAAGTCTCAGAGCACGGATGTTCTGAAATATCCTTCCTACAGTAGAAATCTAACTGATTTTAAGTGAGAACTTGGTATATATGTGAAAATATTACTTGATATGTTTACCTGTACCAGCAAGGGACATCATTAGAGGACCCAGTAGGTCTACACAATTCTATTGCTCACTGAAAAATCAGTCATTTGACTGATTGCTCTGAGGAAATTCTGAAGCAGCAAAGCGGTATGTTATGTATACTCAGCAAAATTATTTCAGTCCCCTGGTGCCCCAGTGCTTGTACAACACTTTCTCTCTGTTTTGGTAATATTTTTCAATAATTAAATTTCTCTAATAGCTGCAAGAATTTAGAAAACATCTTAATTTCATTAATTCAGCAGCCAGTGTAGAATTTTAAGCAGCAAGTGTTCCCAAACTTCAGTGCCTTTGCAGATGTTGTGATGGATAGAACAACAGTGAATTAGGGCATATTAGTTACAGTGACATGCACTAGTCACACTATATTACATGAGTTTATTTTGATAAAATTGGAAAAAAATCCATTTCAACAACATGAAAATTACTTTAGATGATCTTGTGTGCTGTCTTCGTAAAGGATCTCATCTTACATCCTCTTGGCTCATACATGTCCTTGAGAATTTGAATTCTTTTCCAATTTCTTTCTACCCTCCACTCTGGCTTCCTGTCTTCTGACACCACAAATAAATTTCTGTCAACCTCTTTCTGAACAAAACTGTAACTTTTTTTCTGGCCATAGTGCTTTTTTTGAACCTATTGATCATTCCTGAAGTCTCACCTTGTTTGACTTCTATAACTAACTCTGGGAGCCTTTCCCTATTGAAACTGCTGGTAAGGCTGAAACAGGAAAAACATGGTGACTCAATATTATGTAAACAGGGAAGGCTTTTAGTACGCTTCCTCTGAGCCTCTGCTCAAAGTTTCCTGAGTGTTGCACAATCAGAAAAGGGAGTTTAATGTGCAGCACATTATGTTTTTTCACCTAATATGTTTTTTACTTTATTCGAGGAGAGATGTTCCCTTTTATTGCAAATCCCAGTCACTACTTTATGATACAAGAAAAATAAAAGTAACATATCCATCCGTTTGAGGATTTTCTTATTGCTGGCTAATGCAGAAAGCATACCATAATTACTAACTTGACCTCATTTGTCAAACTTAGATGGGTTCAGGGATAGGAGGTACTGGATTATGCACGGAAAGTCTCAAGTAGTTAGACACAGAAAGCTTACATACACAGCATTGTTCAAAAAAAGAACTGCAAAAATGCTAACTCGGTGAAAGTCCACGTTTGTGTGTTGTGTGCCTATGTTTGTGTTTGAACACAGGCATGCATCTAGGCTTAGCTGTAATTAAAACCTGTATTTGTATTTAAAGTATGACCTCTCATTTGTTAGCCTTGTATAGAGGTTTCAAAGTTGTCCATACTTTTCAATGTATTGAACATTTCTTATTTGATGTGGAAGGCCAAAGAACAGAGCCACAGAATACCTGAAACTAACACTATTTTTTTTAACAAATAACAATACCCATTAACTGGAAGAAGGTCATTATATTGTGTAATTTCCTGCTGCTTTCTTATTTGAACAATCAGTTTACATAATGAGCTTTGAGAAATCCTACAAATTGCACAAAGTTTACTAAAACAAGCATGAAGTTTTTGGGTTAATTCAGCTACATAACTATAATATTTCATCATAGTAATTAGCATTATTTTGTAACATCTGCATATCGGTGTCCTGATGCTTTATTTATGATTAACACAACATTAAAGCAAGCACATTATAAACTGGAGATACAAAGATACAAATATCACCCTGGAGAACTTCTAAGTTAAATGTCAATCAAATGCAAACAGAGTGTACACACAGTTTTTACAAAAGGGACAAAGTACCCTATGCATGCATGCAGGATCCTAGCAGTCAGCATGACACTGTGCTGTCCATAGCTGCATGCAACTGATGGTCTTGATCTTGCCAGACTTGTGCTTGTTGGTCATATTCATGCCAGATAACCTTAATAGCTTCTCTAGTCCATGAATCAGTCTCTCAAGGATGGGGCGAGGTGAGCTACCATTTGCCAAAAGCATCACAACAGAGCAGGAACAACTGCTTCCAGGACTCCTTAAAACAGGAGCCCTCATCATCTCCCAAGATTTAGAGTGCACCCATTTTTGAATTATTCCCACTTTGAGCTATTATCATCGGGTTAATTTGCCCCAGATAGTGAAAAGACTTTCTCTGCAATCACTGAAAACAGAATTTTAATGGCATAATGCATCAAGAATGTACAGGGTACTCTCAGGCATGGTGTGAGGACAGTGCACGAGAGCTGTAGGACTGCTAGAATGCTGAATAAATCGAACTTTATGTGATCTCATCCATACAACCAATTACTAGCAGGGCCCAGAACAGGTTGCTTCTCAAAGGATTTCCAAATTTCATTTTAGAGAATGCTAATTGAATGACACCAAAAGAGAATTTGAGAATGCCCTCAAAATTACACAGTGTTGCTGACCATGCATTTAGTACTCAAGCTTGTTGCCTAGTGCCAATTTGTTAAGTTGTATAGACATGTTGGAAGCCACCAAATATTTAAATTCTCTCTAGAGCACTCTAAGATTGCTCAGACTTCAGACAGAGAACGTTGCCTACTCTCTATTTCCTTGTTTATCCATTAAAGCATGCAGAGAAAGAAGTGTAAACTTTGTAGAAGGAAGAACTGTCAGTAAGAATAGCATAAACAAAATTGAGGGGCCCTAACCCCATCTGCCTCCCAGTGTCAAATCTCCATTCCAAGCTATAGGCTGCCTGCCAATGCTGTATTCATTAACGCTGTCTTTACAAGAAATAATGAGATTAGCCTACCTCCAAAAATGCAAAACAATACAGAAGCAAAAATTAAGGCAGAACATACTTCATTTAGCCCTGGCTCTGGCTTTCCTTGCCCTTCACCTTGTTGATCAAGTGCTTCTGTCTCTTCTGCTGACATTTTGACCTCATCTGCCAAGCATATCCACTGCAATACTGAACAAGTCAGAGGTGTCTTCTAATTATTTATAGCCAGGTTGCCAACAGGCTACCCACTCTCATGGCTGTGAGCTCTGTGGAGACTGGGAACTCCTGCGTACTTCTGAGTCAGGGGACGCTTGGATGACTACTGACACATGGATAGCTACTGAGAGTATCCTTCAGTCTGATTGCTTATGTTGGCTCACAGTCGTACTGAAATCACAGGAGTGCTAGGCAGGAACTGGAGTGTACCGCACCTGGTCAAATTTTAGGATAAGGATGTTGTTTGGTATAAAACACATGACACACAGCACAGAGCTTGGTTTGACTCAGTGGAGTATTCTTTTGTGATACAGCCTAAAACTTGAATCGGAGGTTCTCATGTATGGTAAACAGGGGTTCAAATCTCTTGACCAAGACATCTTGAGAGATTTCTTGTATTTTCTCATTCCAAAGAGTCAACAAATACACCAAGCAGAACAATCTTTTTCTCTCAATGTGAAATCCAGAGCTCTAGACAAAAGCCAAGGTCATTAAATGCTATTTTGATGGTTAATGAACATAGATTAGCAAGTTGTTGGATATACGTGTGTAAGTTTATTCTTGATGTTTTCCTGTAATGAACTACTAATGAATATTTTCTTTTGACAACTCTTTAACACTTTAGTTCAACTGAATGCAAATCAAGTACAGAGAGAAAATGATTTCTTTTTAAAAAATTGCTGATTTTCTGCAGTATCTGTTTTCTTTACCTATCAGCCTAGTCATTTGGTTTCCATGAGACCTAAAAAAGATTTTCCTCGATTACAGAATCATAGAACCACAGAACTGCTGAGGTGTGAATGCAGCTCTAGTCCAGGAACTCTCTAGTCCATCTCCCTTACTATCCAGTTGAGTTTTGAAAATCTCCAACAACGGAGACTTCACAAAGTCTCTGGGCAACCCGTCCCAGTGTTGGACCACCCTCACAGTGAAAAAGAGCAATTTTAATGTTTAAAAAGAATTTCCTGTACTTTAGTTTGTGCCCATTCCACCCTGTCCTCTTCCTAGGCATAAAAGAGAAGAGTCCCAGCTCTCTCAGCTTCTCCTTGTACAAGAGATGTTCCAGTCCTGTAATCACCTTTGTGGCCCTTGGCAGGGCTCAAGCTAGCATACCTATGCCCCTCTTGTACTGCTGAGCCCAGCACTGCACTCAGCACTCCAGATGTAGTCGCACCAGCACTGAGCAGAGGAGAAGGATCACCTCCCTCGGTCTGCTGGCAATGTTGTTGGTCATTATTTCTGCAAGGGCACATTGTCTCCTTGTGGTCAACTCATTGTCTACAGTAAAAAGTCCTCTTTTGCAAAGCTGCTTTCCATCTGTTCAGCTCCAGCCTGTACTGGTGCATGGGGTTATTCCTCCCCAGGTGGAAGACTTTGCATTTCCCTTTATTAAACTTCTTGAGATTCCTGATGGCACATTTCTTCAGTCTGTTGAGGTCCCTCTGAATGGCAGCACAACCATCTGATGTATCATCCACTCTCCTCAGTTTTGGATCCTCTGCAAACTTGCTGAGGGTGTGCTGTCCCATCATCCATGTCATTAATGAAGATCTTACAAAAGTACTGGCCCCAGTACCAACCCCTGGGATACACCACTAGGGACTGACCTCTAGCTGGACTTTGTGCAGTTAGCCATAAGCCTTTGAGCTTGGAATTTCATCCACTTTTCAGTCCACCTCATTGTCCCCTCAGCTATTCTGAGGGGGAATACTCTGGTCTACGACAATGTTGTGGGTGACAATGTTGAAAACCTTACTGAAGTCTAGGTAAGCAATATGCACTGCTCATCCCTCATCCACCAAACTATTCACCTCATCACAAATGCTGTCAGGTTGGTTCAGTATTTCTGCTTCATAAATCCATGCTCCCAGTCATCAACCTGCCCTTAATATATCTTGTCTTTGTCCTTCATGTGCCTGGAAATAGTTTCCAAGATTATTTTCTCCATCACCTTTCCTGAGGTCAGAGTGACTGGCCTACAGTTCCCCAGATCCTCCTTCTTATCCTTCTTGAAGACAGGAATAACATTTGCTTTCTTCCAGTTCCCAGAAACCAGTCCTGATCACTGCCACCTTTCAAAGACAAACAGACAATTGCCTCACAATGACATCGGCCAGCTCCCTCAACACTTGTGGATGCATCCCATCTGGTCCCATGGCCTTCAGTATGTTCAGCCTGTTTAAATATTCCCTAACTAGATCCTCCTGCCCCAAGGATAAGTCTTGCTCCAATCTTTCCTAGTGGTCTCAGGAATTTGGGATTCCTGAAGGCAGTTCTTAACAGTTAAGACGGAGGCAAAGAAAGCATTGAATATCTCATCCTTTTCCATGTCCTCTGTCACTAGGTCCCCTGCCCCGTTCAGCAGAAGGCTCACTTTACCCCTGGTCTTTCTTTTGCTGCTGTAGACACACTTTTACTTTCTTTCGCAGGCCATACCAGACTCAGCTCCAAGTGGGCTTTGGCTTTCCTTACCCCATCCCAGCACATTTGCACAGTGTCTCTATATTTCTTCCTGGGTCACTTGTCCCTGCTTTCACATCTTGTGTGCTTTTTTTGCAGGCCCTTCTACCACCTTATCAGGATTTATTGCATGTGGAGAATGGACCATTCTTGAGTTTGGAAGAAGGGATCCTTAAAAACCAACCCATCCTTTTGAACCCCTCTTCTCTCCAAGACAGTATCCCATGGAATCCCTCCAAGCAGATCCATGAACTGGCCAGAGTCTGCTCTCCTGAAGTCCACAGCTATGATCCTACTGTGTGCCTTTTTGCCTTCTCTTAGGATCCTGAACTCCACTATCTCATGGTAACCGCAACCAAGGCTGCCCCCGACCTTCACATCTTCCACTGGTTCTTCCTTGTTTGCAAGTATAAAGTTAAGCAGAAAGCCTCATCTTGTTAGACAGCTGACAGCCTAAACACTCAGAAAAGTGCAGATCTTCCTAGAAGCCACAGAGAGATCTTGCAAGACTTTCTGTTGGGAGGGGGTGATCCCTTCATATCAGGAATGTGCCCATCAGGAGTGTTAGTTGCATCAGATGCAGTACACACATGCAGGGCGTGAAAAATGACAAAGCTATTTATTTGCACCTCTTTTTGCCCTGTGGAAAATCTGATGTGGTAAATATAAGCAGAATTCACAAATTGTTTCGTGATGACAACATTTTCTTTATTGAATTTCCTATTCACTGAAAAAAAAAAAATAGATTTCACCTGCTTTGGTAATTATATCTCAGACTTGTCAATCTCCAGTGTATAACACAGTGCTGCTGAAGGACAGAAGAAGACAATGCTGGTCAAAGGAGTGTCTTTGTTGACAGCCTCAGTGGCTGGCTAATGAACAATTTGTTTTTCTTTAAAGAATTAACACCTACTCTTATACTGCAGTCAGGAACACAAAATGTGTTCAAAACACAAAACACAAAACAGTTCAAAAAAAATCTCAGAAAGAGAGGACAGACCTCATTCATTTATAAATCATGTATAAACTAGTCTTGAGAACTGTGAAGGCCTGGAGCATTTAATGAGGTATAGACACACATATTCTAAAAGCAAGAGAATAAAAGGAGTAGTGGAAAAAACATAAATAAAAGGAAACTATGCAACATCAAAAAGGTTGGAGGTAAATTCTGTGTGCCGAAGCACTCTGCAATTTTAATACCTTCTACAGCTAATGGCACTAGTGAATATTGGAAATTAGGATTTAAAAGCTGATCTATTATGTACCACTTATTTTATGACATTCTTCATCTTACATAGGGCTTTTCCAGATAGTTGCATTTATTATTTTCTTTATTCCTACAGGAACACACTATAACAATTCCCTAAATCATTTCTCAGCAGGTCCAGATGATGCTTAAGAAGTACAGTAGAAGGACTGACAGAGGTTGGAGTGAATGTTTCAGAAGACATCACTGAACAGGCTGAGAGTAAGGCAGATGCCTCCTAATAATCCCCACTGTCGTGATCTGAGATTTGAGAAAAATACTAACCACTGGAGACAGGCCCACTGATGGATTGCTGATGACTATACAACCACAGCTCCAGCTGTGCATGATATGTTAGCAAACCACACATTTATAATAGAAAGTGCAATTTTATGTTTCTCTTACTGATTGTATAATCTTTAGTCCTTTTCATACAGACATATTCTCTGAGAGCAACTGTTCTCCTCTGGTTTACACCTAGCAGATATTTCTACCCACCTGTGCAAAGCAGGTATGTGCTGGGTCTATTTTGATGTGTAGAAAATTTATTTACACTCGGATGTAAATGATGGAACACAGTTTCAAAGCAGTGTTGAATGGTGCCTATGGTATTCAGGTGGAAAATGAGATGTGTATCCTATGAACATTATAGGTATGCATTTACTTAGAGTATATTTTAGGTTATTGAAGCTTTTTAACATTTATTTACTTCAGGGAAGTATCTGGACATCTCTCCTTCCAGTAACTCTCTGCATGTCATTGTGCTTTCCTCAGTCACCTTTCTGCTTGTGGCGTTCTTCAGGACCCTCCACATTTATCTTAGCTCTTTAGAGAAGTACAAGGCTACTTCTTTTTTGTGGAAGCCTTATTGTAGCATGAGGCTGGGTAACTGTGTCTTGCTCTCCTAGCCCCAGTCAAGTACTTCTGGACCTACAAATAAGTGTCTTGGAATCCCATCTGAGGGGGAGATCATATTTTCTCTACTCTTTCCATGTTCATATTAAAGAGTCGACATTGTCCCCAACCAAATACACAAATCGCTAGTCAACAAACATAGATCATAGCTAATAAACAAACCTTTTCTCTGTCAAGCTGAGACTTATTTACAAACCTTCACAAATTAAGCCTCACAACCCTAAGGCAGGCAGTGCTCTAAGTGTCTTTATTTTGCAGTGAGGCTGAGTGTGGTACCAAAGAGTTCAATGAGTTCCCCCAAGTCACAGAGCCAGTCAGTGGCAGGGGCAGAAAGAAAGTTGGCCTCTTCAAGGAAAAAAATTGTGCTTGCTGAAGCTACAAGTCTCAGCCTTTTTACATGGTCTAAGAAAGATAGTTTTGAGATTCCTGCATCTGGCAAAGTCTTGACCTCTTTCCTTTTGTGCAAGCTGTAAAGTCCACTTCTCATGCCTAGAATCTGTGACCTGCTGGTCTGAAGATTTTGAGGGGCTTTTTCTAACCTTTTAGTGACAAGAGCCTTTCATTGACACAGGTGTTTTGGAAAGACTATTGATTTACTCCAAAGTGTTTGTAAGTAGCACAATTTCATTCCATGGAACTCAGTCTGGTTTTGCTGAACTTCAGTATTTTAAAGGCAGCAGGATTTGTTTTAATATTTAAGGTGAACGAGATAAAAGAAATGCTATTCCTTACTGTGGCACCCATCACAGACAGCTTATGTCACATGCACCATTTGTTTATTGGTCAGAGGATACTCAAGCATTCCCATTGCAATTACTAAATTCCCTTTTCCAAGTACAAATCACTGTTTATTCATGGTGAGATACACTTAAACAGTCTGAATTTGCAGCATGCCAAGATGTGTGAATAGTGTGCTGATTTCTTTTCGGAAAAAGAAAATGGCTGTTAAAACAGCTGCAGGTCAGTCAGCAGTGATCACTCTGCAGGGACACACTGCACCAGTAGCACAGTGAATACTTGCAAAACCACCTGAGTCCTGTTAAACTTTCATTCCTGTTCATGCAGAGAGGTTAGCCTTTTTCCTCTTATTTCTTCCATAATAATTTAGGAACATTGAGAGCCTGTAGAGGAGGCCAGTTCTCAATCAAATAAAGTTGAACTAAAGCACACAGAGCTTGCATTTTCATTATGAATTTTCAGGCTCTCCTAAAGCCCAGAAAGCTTATTGTTTGATGGAAAAACAACTATAATGACTATTATTAATATTATTAAGTCTTATTATGATGATGGCACCCAAGAGCCTCAGCCAGGACTGAAGGGTCTTCTTCCTCTCTCTGCATCCCGCTGAGGAGACATAAAATAGCTCAGAAATTGTGCCCGACAAAAAGGACTTGCTGCCTGTGCAATGCCTGTCTCTTCTCCAACCTGCTTCCTTTCCACCTTGCTATTCAGCATGCTGTGCAATACACTATGACTTTTTCTTGTGAACTCTCACATGATGATTATTCCTTTATAAGTTTATTTTCTTCACCAGTTTATTTTCTCTCTTATCCCATTTTTGCATCCCTATTTCAGGGACCTACATTCATTTCATGCTCACTTGCACCACTGGTTTTCCATTCAACCTTAGCCCCTTTCTTTCCTCATCCTACTCTTGGGGGCTCTTCTGTCTTTCATGTTTGTCTCTTTTGTACTTTCTATCTCATGTGCATTGAGCCAGATTGTGAAGACAATGTGCAGACCAGCCAGAAATTGGAGCTGCCTATATGGCATTTCTTGTGCTGCACCTGTATAAAAAGATGAGACTAAGAATTGATGGTACCAGGAAATCAAGAGCAATGATCCAGTCCGATCCTGATGCTAATTCACTGCTCCACAGTCACTTCATTTTCCTCATCTGCACCATCCTTTTATCCCCTGTGGGTAATTTACAAAGCACTGCTTACATTTTCACCTAGGATCAGAGCGACTGAAGGCAAAGAAATTCTTAGTCTATAAAATTGTCACCATATTTATAATTAGTATAGCTAATATTTCTCTGATGGATATGCTTTATAGTCAAACAGAGGAATACTATACTTCTATATACAACTATGACACAAGAACAGAAGTGGCACGATGCCCAGTCCCCAACTTCTGGAAAGGTCCCACTCCTCCCTGCCATCAACTGCCCCACTCCCCCTGGAAGTCCCGTCTCTTCTACTGTCATGTGATCTGTTGACGCCACCTCAAGCATTTTGTAAAACGTCCTGCCCCACATGTTTACAGGTTGTTCTGTCACTCATCACTTGCCCCATCCAGTTTACACAAGAGTACATCAAAGAGGCAGTCCCTTGCCCTTTCAGACAGAGGGTCGCCTTTTTGTCTCAGCTGCCATGTGTGTCCTTGTTTCGGCTGGGATAGAGTGAATTTTCTTCCCAGTAGATGGTATAGTGCTGTGTTCTGGATTTAGGATGAGAATAATGTTGATAACACACTGATGTTTTAGTTGCTGCTGAGCAGTGCTTACACTAAGTCAAGGAGTTTTCAGCTTCTCATACAGCCCAGCCAGTGAGGAGGCGGGTGGTTCACAAGAAGCTGGGAGGGGACACAGCCAGGACAGCTGACCCAAACTGGCCAAAAGGATATTCCATATCGTATGACATCATGCTGGACAATAAAACTGGGGGGAGTTGGCCAGGAGGGTGGCAGCCCACTGCTTGGGGACTGGCTGGGCATCAGTCAGCGGGTGGTAGGCAATTGCATTGTGCATCACTTGTTTTGTATATCTTTTTTATCAATTCCTGAGTTTTACCTTTTTTCTGATTCTCTTC
>NW_009607855.1:0-24226 GCF_000690535.1 Cariama cristata
AATGATTCTATGACTCTATGATTCTGTGATCCAACAGGAGGAGCTGGAGAGGCCCTTCCCGAGCAGAGTTTTAGAAAATCAGCATACGTTTGAGCCCTGCTACATCTCCCTTGCCACAATAACCTTCAGGTGACCTTGCTTCCCAGTGTGAGAGTAGCAGCAGAAGTGGTTTTGGTCCACTGCAACTGGAATGGACCGGGCAGTTTGCCAAGTGAGTATCTGCTGGGTTAATCACTGTGCAAATCTAATCAGGAACTGGAATGTGCCAGGCTCATTACTGAAATTAAATTCACCTCCAATTAAAGAGAGAGCTACAAGCTTCCATCATGTAGAGGTGCCCGCAGGCTGTCCCTCCCAAAAACAACATCAAATCCAGTCCTGCATTTCCTAAACACTGGAGGGATTTCCAGGTGCAAGGAAGTGAAGTGCTGCTTGTGTTTTCCCCCAAGGCTGTGTAAGGAGTTTGCTGATGCCCTTAATAAGTCACCTTGCAAGTCAGAAGTAACTTCAATGGTAGTATTTCCAAGGAGCACTTGCAAGGGAAATCTGGGGACTCATGGAACATCTCCCATGGCAGGATTGTTCCTGGGATCAGTGAGAACCTTTAAAAATTCTCACCTTCACATGCTGAATCTTTCCTTGGGACCTACATGCCGTATGTCTACACTTCAGAGTCCAAATTAAAAAAATGAACTTTGTGATGAGAACAGCAAGGCTGCAAAGTCAAGCAGGTGAAAACGCAGAGATGTTGACTTAAAAGTTGTTCAAGATTCATTTTCCCCTTTGGTTTCTACAATTAGACTTGCACAGCCTAATCACATCACCACCACTTTTTTCCTCCATCTGTGATTCACCTGGGCATTAGCTGATTTCAGGGAAGAACTTTTAATATCTTGGGTCAAAACATGTGTCTGTAACTGAAATCCAGCTCTGGAGACTTGGCAGAACTGTGTATCTAATTCCTGGCCTCTTCTCTCCTCCAATATTCAAAGAAACAATCCACAAAGATTTGGGCTTAGCTTTCACCTGGAGATGGCCAACATGGATGGAAACCTTGAAGGCTTCCTGTACACGTCCTTGTTCCTCTCACACCTTCCACTGTCTACTCTAAAATCACAATATTCCCCAAAATATAGCTAGGTTCTGAGCTCCTCAGCCTCATGGCCAGGAACCAGCACTAGATAAGGCTGAGAAAGGAGCCAGCATTGGGATAACTAAGCAGCTCCAGACTGTGGCCCTAGGATAAACTGTCTGACCTGGGGATGCAGTAGGATCCCCCGCTGTGTGCACCCAGGTCTGTACCTTGCATGGTGATGATACCTCCTCAATGCAAGAGACAGACCCTGCAGCCACTTCAGTGACTGAGGAGTAAAAGATCCAAGACACGGGGCACCGCAGCCCTGGTGAAAGCTCTGCCTGTTGCCATGATCCGGGCTGGATGGTGGGAACTGGAGTTCAAGCACAACAGAGCACTTGCTCCAAAATAATACACTAACAGAGGCCTTTGATAACCTATTTACAACAAAACAAAAGGAAATCTTCACATGAAGGCCTAGGTTCAACAGGGCAAGAGGGGGATTCTCTTTGCAGCACAGTGACAGCACATCTGGAATGTTGGGGAATCCACCTGCACTGCAAATTCATCCTCTGCTTCAGACCTGGGACCCCAGGCTCTGAGAGGCCTCTCGTACCTCCAGGGGTCTCAGGAAGGTACCCTGCCCTCCTCCATCCTCTGTTCCTCCCACTTTAACAAAAAGCAAATAAAAATGATTTAGGCTTCTGGTGCTCCTTCTGCTAGGTGAGTGCCTGGTGGGAGAGCTGGGGGCACGACTGCCCAGCACACCCTCACTCTCCTCGGGTACCACGTCCTCCAGAGACAGCTGTCCTAACTCCAAACCCTTGTTCTAAACCAAGCAGGAAAGACATTTAAGCTGACATCTCCCACATTTCAACTGAGCTGAGAGGGTTGAGGAGAAAATCATTTTATAAATACTACTTATAAATTTGTCTCCAAAGAGAAAAAAGGTCTTTCAGAAATTATCAAAATGAAACATTTTTATTTTATCTGATTTTTATATGCATTTATGGGACTATCAGGTCTATCTATAGGAGTTCTTTAGAATTAAATTTTTTTTTTTTGCTACCAGAGATTGACGAACCACCAAATTCCACATGGCTCTGCCCTGAACCATAGCCTGGATTAACTAAAGGGGGAGTTTATAGCCCTGTCAAGGTCAAGGTCAGTAAATCAGTTGCTGTTCTGTGTTCTCATACAGCTGGGTGAGGAACTGATTCTTTTTTTTTTCACTGGGATTAGCAAGACATTGAGAAGAAATGTTTCATTTGTTTCCAGTATATAGGAAATTAAATATATATATTAAAGAAAATATTTAATTTGGCAGCAAAAGGATTTCATATTGTGCCATTTCAAACTGGAGTATTGAAGCATTTCTTTTTAGAAATACTGACACAAAATATTGTCCATTTGGGGCACTTTTGTTAATATAACAACCTGGAGGATGGTACACATTTGCAGTAGGAATGGTTCAGCCTTGAGGCACATTTTATTGGTGCCCAAAGCATCACCTTTCTGGATGTCTGGGTGTTCTGGATCTCTGCAAAAGCCACAGGCTCTAAGCAGAACTCAATGCCAGCAGAAGGAGACTTCATCTTTAAACAAAACCTATTTCACTCCCTCACAGGCTCACAAGCCCCAAGATGGTTGTGTCCAAATGGTCTGCCCAGTACTCAGGCGCTGGGTGGGTATTCAGGTGGTCCGTCCTTGCCTTGATGCGGAGGAGCAGGGACAATGGCTGTCAGGTCCTCACCAGTTCTTCTGGGCTCCTTCTGCCCGATCCACTCCTCTACAATCAGGGGTGCTGGAAGACAGAAGGATTATTGTGCCATCTTGTTGCAGGCCTTTTTAGACCACTATAATTATTTTGGCGTTGTCATCTCCATCTGATCTGGCAAGGTATATCATGCCTGGTCTGACAGACACTGTACAAGCAGGACAGAAGGTGCTTGTTGCTGGCAGTATTTCGATCAATGAAACCTTTGAGTCAGCCTTGAAACTTGGCTCCTTGAGGAACTGGCTCATGACACTATTCATTTGCAACCGCAGGTGTAGCCAGCATCTCTGGATTAGCTTCCAGATGGCTGAGGAAATGTATTTGTCTGCCCAGAGAGGAGTTGGTGGCAGCTTGGAGCCCGAGTCCTGCTCCATTCTCATGACTCCTTTTGCCTGCAGTGTCCTGCAGGCTATTTCAAGAATTAAGGGGAAGAGATGGCAAAAGGCTCCCAGGCAGACACCCAACTGGGGTCACAACCACCTCCCTGCCTGCTGCACCTCTCTCATTCACCTGTGAATAAAACTGGTGAATATCCTGGAGGACTTTTATACCAAGTCCCTGATTGGTACTTACTGTGGTGGGAAATTGCACCCATGATAGACCAGACAGCACATGATTGCTCTCAGCATCACTTGCTCCTAGTCTGTGCTTTCTTCAGCTTGCCCCTGCTCTCAGCCCAGGCCCATGCCCTGACCTCCCAGACACGTGGGCCAGGGGCTTTATTTTGCCTTCTTCAGAAGGCTCTGCAATGCTAATTTCATGTATGAAGTCTGCAGAAGAAGTTGTTTTCAGATGCCCTGAAGATTCCTGCAAAATCCCTCCCTCTCTTCTTCATTCCTTTGCAGAGGACACCGACACGAGGATGGACCTTGGGCCAAAATCCCTTCTCTGACCCATCTCCCTGCAGAGGTACTGCTGGGAGCCATGCCATGCCACCTGCAGCCACCCTTCGCTCTCCAGAAGATCATCTTGGAGAGCTGCTGGTTCTGAGGCCACAGGAGCTCCTGAGATCCACCTGCCACATGAAATAATTTCCCATCACCTCCAGGGTCTCCTGGTGTGCCTTCTCCTCCAGATCGCTGCAAGAGTGGCTGACACAGTAGAAGTCACTGAAATCATCTGCTTTACCTCCAGAGCTGCCCTGGAGAGCATGAACCATCCCAGCACCGTGGGGCTCATGTCTCTGAGTGGCATTAGTTTCCAGAATGACGTCTGTCCCAATTTAGGATGCAGACAGCTCTTCCCAGTCCTGTAAAGCACTCTGCCAGCTCCGTTAAGTTCTGGATCATATACTCCATTTGTAGGTCCTACTCTGGCCATGTGAAAGCAATAGCATGCATCTTTCCATGTGTTGCCAGCAGCTATCTGACCCATGGAAGTTTCCCCCCCCAAAACATTCACCAAACACAGCTCTAGAGTGCACAGCTGGGATGCCGAATTGTCCTTCCTGGGGTCTTCGTCACAGCTGGCTTTGTCTCAGGGTCTGGCTCTGCTCTCAATATTCACACCAAGGCCTTTTGCCTAAGTTCAAGCAGGGAATTCAGAAGCTGGGCAAGTTCCTGGGCAGGTGTCGTTACCTCCCTTGGTGCACCTCACACAGCATTTGTCAGCACCACAGTTAGTCTGCTGAAATGTTACTGGGTTTTGCAGCATGGCTGAGTCCTCGTGGAGGCTCCTCTGAGACTTTGGATCAAACTCTGTAGGACTGAGCCCTGGTCTCATTCCTGTTGAGTTATATCCCATTTCATAAGCACCCTGTCAAGATCAGTTGGAGTCACAACTTAAAATACTTCAAAGCCAGAGCTGGAAGATCAGATCTGGCCGTTAAATAGGTTTTATGCCAGTGGGATAAAGATTTAATTGCTATTTGCCATTCTAGGATCTATTTGACAGCCTTCTATCCATCCTCCCATTCTTCCTTCCTTCCTTCCTTCCTTCCTTGTTCCTTCTGTCCGCTCTACTGAATTTGAACATCACTGTGATGGGTTTTAGGCCCTTTGCTAAATGAGTGATCTTCCCATCAGTGTGTGGTTCTCTTGCTGGGGTACTCATGCTGCCTCTTCCAGCCTATGCTTGCTGTCTGACTGATGGATTTAACTGAGGATCTCTTTGCAGAGGGTGTTAAGAGGCAGGTACTTGCAGGTTCTATTCACAACTCCAAAGTTAATTGCCTAAATTGGCCCTCTTTAGCCTCTAGATTTCAATGTCAGTTTTCCCTAAGCCCCATTCCTCTGGGTTACTTAGCACTAAGGTATCAGTGGCTTTTTCCTTGTGTGCTCTGGGATGGATTTTCCAGTATGGAGACACTAATTCCCTCTGGCCTCTGGAAATTTGGAGAGCCCTATCCTGACTGCTTATTGCATCTGGTTACCTGTTTGATGCTCTCCAGGTTTCAATCCTAAACCCAAGCCCTGCACAGCTACCGTTCATGTCGTGTCCTTCATCAGTTGCTGTCTCAGTTGCACCATGGAGCTCTGACGGAGGGTTTGTTCATGGGACAGCAGGCTGCTGAGGGACAGAGGCTGCTCCTGTTCCCTGCCTGCTGAAGGGACAGTCCTGCCTGCAGTAGCTACGCTTATATTCTGCTCAAGTTGCCATTTGCACTAATAACTTGACATGAAATTTCTGCAAACGCTGGAACGGTTCAGGAACTGCAAGTACAAGGAGGAGCAATGAGGGCTCATGTGAACTCCTTCCACATGCTGGCAAATAACCATTCAAAGAGAAAAGCTGCATTGCTTGCCAGCCCTGCTCCGGGGCTGTGAGGGGAATCTGGAGTGCAGGTATGAGGTAGAGCCCAAAGAGCCGTCCGGTGGGCTACGAGTGATGCAAAGACCTTGTTATGGAGCAGAGAGCTCAGTGCTGCCCCAAGGGTTAATTAGCAGCATCCTTTGCCTTTGGAAGTGTTCATCTAAGTGCTTCCTCTTGGAGGGACAGACGTCTTTGTTGCCTAGATACAGCTTTGCCTGGGCTTTGAGGAAGGTACCTGGAGCTTCATTAGAAGAGGATGTTAGTGGGATTTTCAGATTTAGCTGTACTATGTAAATTATTACCCGGGGCAGCCCTGAGGCAAAGCGGCTGCCGGTTACTATCAGCCACACATCACATCCAAGCGCTGACAAGACAAATAAGGGTAATTGTCTCTCTCCCCTTAATCAGGGGGATGTGATTAGCTGGAGGAGGCCTTGGCCAGGTGCTCACCAGCATTACCCGGCTCAGCAAAGTGAGCATCCCTGCGGACACAGGCTGGGGAGCAAGGACCAGTCAGGTCCGACACCCTTCAGCTGTTGGAAGTGAGCAGCAAGCAAGCAGCCATCTTTCATGGCTTGGAGGAAGGTTGCGGGGAGTATAATCATTAGAAAATAAAAAAGACCTGAAGAAATGGTGGTTTGTTGCTGGTTTTTTCCATGTTACATGGGCTGCACCTATGCTGGGAGGCTGCATGGCCAGCTCATGGAGCAGGGATGTCCAGTGCTGAACGAGGGGCAGTGAAAGTCAGACTGTTGAATTGTTGAGCCAAATGCTAATCAGATGCTTTGTGGGACCATCTCTTCCAGTCTGATGCCTAAGAAATATCTGAGGGAATTACTTCAGTAAAAGCCAACCTCACGCAGTGATTGTATAAGCAATGATCCCAGTTCAAATTTCCTGTGGCTCCCAGCAGAACCAACAAAGCCTGAGGGACATCCCAGCATCTCTGTGTGAAGACATGGAGAAAGGAAAGACAAAGTCTGATGTCTATGGACTCATGGCTTTATAAAACCAAGCTCCTTAAAGTGATGAGTAAAAGACTAGGCCTGCACGTAGAGCAGTCACCCCGATCAGTGTAACTATAAGAGCCAGACATAAAGGACTTGTTCCCATGTGCCCACCTGCCCTTGCTAGTGCCTGAATTCATGTTTGACCTTGAAAACCTCCCTTAGCTGCTGGACCCAGAGATTCTGAAAGGCCTTACAGCATCATCAGCATGGGTGCAGGTCTTTGGCACCAAAGCATGGCACGCCTGGATGGTGCCAGTGTCCAACACCTGCCTCGACGGGGTCCACATCTGGGACCACCTCATCCCCATTGAGGGTGCACCAAGGGAGCAGCAGCTGCTTTTACCTTGGCAATGCCTGTATCAGGGACTGGAGCATGGCCAGGGCATGGAGGACCAAGGGAAAAGGGAGCATCTCATGCATTTCTTAGGATTTTTTTGGAAGGGAGGATGCTAGAGTTGCCGGGGTCCCCTTGGTTGTTGAGTACGTTAGCCATGAGGCTGCGAAATTATCCTGCAGCTTGCCTTTCCCAGTCTGAGGTATATCTGATGTTGCTGACAGAAAGTGAAGCGTCTCAAAGGGATTGCTACGAGGGACTGAGAAGGACTTCCACCCAGCCTGGGAAACTGAGCTCAGAAACAGATCTGGGGAAACAGATTTTCTGAAGTGAGAGATGTATGTCCTTGGTGGCTCCGTCCCACATCACCTCTCCATCATGCTCTCCATACCCGTGGTGAGTGAGATGCCCTGGCAAATTTTTCTTAAACTGTGGAGCGGCAGGGCATCTTCCTCTTCCTCCACCTCCTCCTCCTCTTTAAAGGATAAAGCTCCAGTGAAACAAGGCCTGGATTCTCCTGTACTCTCCAGTCACCACTTCTGCTCACCATATGACCTAAAGTCAGGCCAAACGACATTAAGCAGAGCCATCAGCAAAGTAAATAACAGCTTTCTCTCTGCTGTACCTCCTCTCAGGCAGCAAGTTGCCTGCTGAAGTCTGACTCCTCTTCTAGGTCTGAGAAGGGGGATGGGCAGGAAATAAGGCAGATAGAGCAACAGCCTTTTCATTAGAAGGCAGCGCTGATAATTGTGACGGTGACGTATGTTTTCATTAGAAAAGAGGATGTTGTGCAGTGGCTATGCCAGAGCACGTGGAAGCTCCTCCTGGCCTGGGAGTGAGAAATGGTCTGCTCTGACTTCACTGAACACTTCCTCGGGCATGCTGGGGTGGGCAGTCCCTGCTGGCTGTGGCATCACCTGAAAGTCAGCTCTGATGGCCCAAAATCACATCCCGGGGCAGATGCTGGTGGAAGGGTTTGCTGTGCCCTGCAAAGGCTGCCTGCTCCTGCTGTGAACCTGACTTCATTGCTCTGTCCCTTGCCTGCTCGTGGGTGAGCAAACCTGCACAACAACCTCCATCACGGTGACAATGTACATCAAGGTGAGGCTCACCTCCACGTGCTTGAAGCTCTCTCAAGTGCCTTCCAAAGATGCAAAAGATTTCTGAATGTAAAGAAAAAGTGAAAATCCTGCTGGGTACTAGTGAGACACTGAGATATCTTTCCATGCTGGTGCCTTCCCTGCCATCCTGTGCACACACAGCCACAAGTGCTTGTGCTGTCTAGTGGTGATGGTGACAACTTCAGTCAAGTCGGGATGGCTTTCAGAGTGAAAGTCTGGAGATTATAGGACTTCTGAGCACTGATTCAATGAGAAATGTATCAATCATCTGAAAATTGTTTGATTTAGAAATGGAGTATCTTGGTGCCAAATTTAACGTTTTGAAATTTATTTCCTTTCTCTTGTTGCAGTGTATCTCATTAACTAAGTAGCACAAGTTCCCCAAACTCCTGCATACTTATGCTCATTTACATCTCAGTCACTAGCTTCATTAGAATATTTTGATGCAATTAGAGTTCCTAATCACATTTCTTTTCCTTCCCGCTGGAAAGAACTTAAGACAGCATGATGCCTAGCAAAATGGCTAGGCAGCTTGTGGTGGTTTCAGTGGACACTGATGCTGCGAGTTATCCTTCACAGATGAGGTTTATGGTCCCCTTTGCAGCTTCCACCCGCTGCTTTCTTCCACCTATTGCCCTGATGGTGTTTTGACCTCTTGCACTATAGGTTGTGCAAGAGTTTTGTGATTTGCTCTTATGAATTAAAGTGGAAAACCGCAGCTGTGTGTCCTCCATGCTGTGAGCAGAGTTCTTCATTGTTTTTGGAGTGATGATGTGTTTTGTAAGGTGACTTGTCCTGACACCTTCCTTGCTGTTGTTTAGGGACACCATTCTGTAGCTGAGTCTTGAACTCCTAAATCAGAGGTGTCAGACTCATCAGCCGGACAGAGCAGCTTACACCAGGATCGATGATAAAGTTACTGCTCCCTGAGTGTCCTCTCACCTGCTGCATATAAATCAGTTTATTTCATTTTGCTTTAAAATGTAACTGTACAACACACATAATGTATGATGCAATGACTCACCACCAGCCCAGCCATCCATGTGCTGAGAGTTCAGTGGAGTGGTAACCTTGTCCATCCCCCCATGAGAGCCAGGCCACCTCTGATCTGGAGCCTGGAAAACAGCCTGCTTAATCAACGGACCTGAGTGCAACACACTTAACTGAATTCTCGTCAATTCTTCTCAAAATGCCAGCATGCAGTCAGTGATCCCAGCCTGGGTAACTTTCTGATCCTAGGAAAGATTTCAGAATGAGTAGAGATAAAATGTGAAAACAAGTTAAAAAGAAAGACCTCAGGAAAACAGTAAGTCAGAGAGAGGCTATGTGAGAAAGAAAGATGTCATGGTATGCAAAAATTGTCCAGCCTCACTATCTAGAGGACCCAGGGCCGCGATCTCCAACTGTCCCGGGTCCAAACTGTGCTGCCGCATTTCAGCGCCGTTTTGCAGCACGGCTGCAGCTTCCCCAGCCCAGCGCTTTGGGGCTTGGCTACCACAGGGCACAGAGGGCGGGGGGGGGCTCTGGTCACCCCAGGAGATGCCAGCAGTGCTGGGCAGAGCTGTCTGCAGACCCCAGGCTGAGCTGCACTGATGTGCTCACTGCATACAGCGTACATCCATTCAAGTAGGAAAATCAGAGACTGGAGGAGGTGGCTGGTGGTTATTTTATTATTGAAATAACTGGTGGTTACTTTGGCACATGTGTCCTGTCCTCAGGGCAGAAAAAAAATACTTCAGATAAGCGTCCTTTAATTTTTAGAGCCTGGCACAGCAACGCAAAATGCCTTTCAGCACCTTCAGCCACTCCCTGTGGCGAGCAAGAGGCTTCCAGTTCTGGTCTTTCACTGAGCAAAACCAAGTCGCAACCTCCCAGCAGCTGAGCCAGGAGATACAAGATGAAGCATGGCCGTTGTCCTGCAGCCCCTTGCACTAGCAATCCTGCCGACCTTGCCGCAACACTCGTCCTTTTGCTTTTCCCCTCCGCCAGCACCACGGCAGTGGTACCCTGACGTTTTGATGAGTAGGTGGTAACTGGGATGAGCCTCCTTTACCCCCTCGCTGAGAGCTTTGCACCTGCCCCTGGTGCTGATGGTCTGTGGCGTAGTCCCAGGTGGAGCATCAGGATGCAGATGTCATCTCGATGTTGAAAACCCTTATCGCAGTGCCAGGAGGGTTTCTGCGGGGACGGGTGCGCAGCAGCAGTTTAGTAAATGTGCCTCCCTCTTGTGGTGGCCATGTTGCTTCATAAGGTCACGTATGCTTCAAACACGGGTGGATTTTGCGTGCTTAGCCTTCCACATAGCATCAGAGGAGGAGAGCGTTGACCCTGGGCAGGTGGAAATCCCAGCAGCTGTTGCAGATGAACAGCGTGTCCATCAGTGATCCTTGCTCTGCTGGTACTAGCGATGGCACCGGTGAGCTCTAACCGATGCTCGATGAAGATGCGGGAGAGGACTAAAGCCCAGTTGGAACAAGTAGGTGAGAGGAGCTGAGCTTAAAAGCTGACAACAAAAGAATAGATCAGAGGAAAAAAAATAGATCGGAGACAAAATGTGCAACTTTGGGGTGATGATGTCCTCCAGAAGTCAAAGGAGACTGAGTCTGAACACCACCTTCAGCTGCAGATCCTTGTGGAAATGCAGAAGCCATTAAATACCAAAACAAAGGCAGACACACCAAGAAGGAAATGCCGACGCATCTGACGGGACTGCACTGAGAGCAGCGATGGTTAAGGGTGCACTTCAGAGGAGATCACAGAACTAGGCAAGCAAAACTGGTAAAAGTTTGGCAAAAAAATCAAGCCAGAGCTGGACTTTATTAAATGTGGAGCTGAATGTCCCTGAAATGTGTCCTGCAAACAGGGAATCCTGCAACAACTGCCACAGAAAGGAGCATTATGCAAATATATGCGAAGTTGTCGACCATATGTAATCACAGAAAGCGACGATGCAGAGAGCAGGTGAATTGTTCACTGTAACAATGTCCTAAACAAAGGAAAGAAAATAGTAGAGGAATTAAATGGAGACCAACACACTGCTAAACTCAATCAAGGCACTAAGGTGATGTGCAGGCAGAGTGAGGCATCCCCAGAAAGTGAGAACGCAAGTCAGAAAGTAAAACAAAACCCTGAAAAACAAAGTCAGAGGGAAAACAAAGAGAGAAGTTACCAGTGACAGGGACATAGTTTGCAAAATGTGTGTTTACAAGGGGTAGACCCACTTGGATGCAGGCTAACTTTGGGGATTGCAAAGATTTAAGGCCAACCAACACTAAGACATTTGTTTAATCAATGAGGCAGCTGGTTGTGCTCCACCCTTTTGCACTGAAGAGATCAGGTTTTGCAGGAATTAAAATGCAGAGGGAACTGGATTGTTCCAGAAAATGTGGCTGCTTTATGGTGGCTGGATACATGCAGTAATGGCATCAGGAAAGGGTTGTGTTCGTCAAGAGCAACATCATGTAGGTATCAACAGGTGCCAACTCTGGAAGCACTACGTCTGGAAATAGCTGCAGAACAGCAGCTCAGTGCTTCAGGCACTCAGAAAATATCCTTTTCTTTTCCAAGTACCAATTACCCTACATTTAATGGGTTTCACATCCTGAAATGGCCCCCAGGGTGTCCCATTCACCTCTGCTTCAAAAACAAGCACATGAGATGTCTTCAAGAAGAAAGAATGCATTGAAAAAAACTGGAAAAGTAGTGAAGAGCAATACCACAGTGTCACCAGTCAGCCAAGGTCCTTGGGGATTGCATTGTACAGGAAGGATAATTATGAATTCATGCGTTGCTATATGAAGATTAATCAATGAATGAATAGCCTAGAGACTGGTACCCCTAATCTTAGGCAGGGTGCCGTCACCTAAAGCTCTCTATAAACAACAAAATAGAGCAGAAGACACATTTTGCCCAGAAGAACTCAGCCTACACAGGAGACAGGAGAAGGGAGATCTCTGCAGATCAGCATCCAGTTAAGGCGGTCAGGGAGGATCGCTCACCCCCTGAGCAGGACACGGTGGTGCAGGAGAGTGTGTTTTTGTGCTGCCTGTCCTGCCTTGAGGACTAGAGCCCAGAGTGGGCTGTTGGGGTAAAACACAATGCTACAGGATCTATTAACTGATGCTCATAAGAGCTGCTGAAAGCTGATCTGATGCCAGCCAAGCTGGGCTGGTGGCTGAAGAGGGTATGTACCAGCTGCTTCCAGTGCTGTGATTCAGATGGAGGAGTGGAAAGGACAGGCAAAACTAGAGAAGGAATTGCCTGCTGTGATATCATGGAAGTAATGAAAGATGAAACCGATGCATGGGAGAAGCCTGGAACAGAGTAGGAAGGGGAATGATGCAGGGAGGGTGCTGAATTCCTGTAGGCACTGGGAAAAAGTGCTGCCTTGAAGCCTCAGCGCCAGGGCCAGAGATGTAGACATCCCTAACCTCCTCCTCTTTCTCTCAGGGCTTGGGTGGTGCTGGTTGGCTGTTCATGAGTTGTCTGGTTCAGGTATAAATGTCCCATATGCTGAGCATCCACTATGTCTTTTAAGAGCATCTCTAGACCAGGTTGCCAGGAATGCTTCTTTGACTGAAGATACTCAAACTAAAATTTCCTTGTCTATATTCTGTTCTACCTCTTTTTTACTACATTTGCAAGTTCAAACGTGCATATCCTGCAAACTGATTGCCCGTAGTTGTGTTTGTGGGGCAAAACAGACAGAACCGAAGCAGCAGAGGTGAATGAGATCCACGATTTCATTGGCAGCAACATGGACAGTATCTCCCTCGCTGTCGCTGCAGGAGTGGAGAAGAGGGAAGAACCAGGTATGACATGAAATTTTCCTATGCAGGAAAGGGACTGTGCAATCCCACCACACGTCCTGGCACCTTCTTCTGCGGGTGAAACACCTGCTATCCCCACCATGGTCTGGGCACCCTGGAGCTTCTTGTAGTCTCCCTGTTTCATGCAGAACAGGTATTACTGGAGACTTTCTGATGAGACTTCCAGCAAGACAGAAGTGCTATTCCCCTTAATGAGCTGAGAGTAGCTGGGATCAGAGACAGCATCCAGATGGTGTGTCAGTGGTGGGTTCTCGGATGTCATTCCAAGAGCAGTTCAGCTAAACTGACTCTAGAGTTCAACCAGGAGCAGTATGTCGATGTGATGAAGCAGCTATGTCATGAAGGATCTGGCTATCATCCCAGGCAGCACCTCACAATTACCATTAAGGCACATTGGTCTATCTGTTTCATTCATTCAGCCCAACCATTTCCTTGAGGATAACACAGTGAACTGGGGCCAGGTCAAATTAGACAGATTTTGCCTGTGTCCAGGTACTCCTCCGAAGTAAGGACTGCTTGCTCACTTGTCAGCTACTACAGCAGCCAGCAGTCTAGGCGTCTCAAAGAGATGATGAAGAGTAGGGATTTTTGCAATACTTGTTGATAATGAGGCCAAGGTCACCACAGCCCATTTCAAGTAAATGTCTGCCACAATGGAAAGCTCTTTCCATGGAGGACTCAGCGATAGCAATATGGATTGTGGATGTGTCTTCTTGAACACCTCCCATGAAAACACCGGGCACATTTCAGGCAGGTGATGAACCCCTTCACATCTCCCTGTGTGAGGCTGGATTCAGGCCATCAGGAATGACTTCACATATACAGTTCCTAGAGGTGTTGTAAGGAAGGACCAAGAAACATGTATCATGAGTAATAATAGACCTTCCTTTTAAAGCAGCCTTTATGGACAGAGCACTCATATTTATGAGTCAAAATGAGTTGAATCATAAAGACAGCTTCTCCAGGGGTCAGCCCCACCACTTTCAGTTAAAGTACACACTGACTGGGACCAGGGCAGTCATTTTCACAACTTGGTCAATGAAGATAGGCAAGTTAGGGAGAAGTTATTCCACAAACACTTCATCTGGAGGTGGAATTACATGATCTCACGTTCTCAGCATCACCCAGCACAGTGTGTCAGCATTGGCAATCAGTTATCCTGGCTTGTAAACAAGTGTGTAATCACAACCCTCCACTGCAGCATTCACGGGAACACACCTGGAAAGGTAGGCTTCTTTTTAAAGAGAAATCCAACAAATAGCTTTTAGCCTGGCAGATTTTGATTGCACCTCCACAGACATAATTATTGAATGCCCTCATTTCATTAACCATAATGAGTTCTTCCTTACCCGTTTGTCTGTGGTTTCATTCAATGGATGGTATAGTGCTTGCACAGTAACAGATCCCTCCATCCCACCTGGCAGTACATGACTCAGAATGGCTTCAGTGCCACAAAGTGATGCAAACACGTGGCCCTCTCTTATCTCTTTTCACCCAGATGAATGAACCCTGAATCAGATGTCAATAACTGCTTGACATTCTTGGAGATCTCTGCATGCTGGTGAGTTTATCTCTATACAATTTCCCTGTTGAGAAAGCAACAAAGGACTTCAGCGCCTGCTACTCTGTGCAATAGGAAGCCATGGTAGAGGTTGAGTAATCCAAGGAATGCTTGAAACGCCCACTTGAGTTTTGGCTCTGAAGCCTCGTGTTTTGCCTTTTCTCTGTGTTCTCTTGGGTAGATGTCTCAGTTTCTCAATTCCTGCCGCTTGGCCTCAGTTTTTGGCAGGATTCTCCTCTCCCTGTCAGAAGCCCAGAGCTGTGTTTGTGGAGCAGAGTGCACAGGATGGACGTAGAGGAACAAGCACGGGAATGCACTTGAGTACATTACCAGCTCTTGCTACAGCAAGAGAAAGGCAGGGAGTGGACTAGCCATGACATGAAGTTGTCAGGACAAACAGAACAACATCCTCTGCATGACATAGTGTCTTGGGTCAGCATTTGCATCGTTGAAACCTTTTGTCTGCACAGTTCACTTTTCGTTTCTGCTGAGCCCTAGGAACCATGTCCACAGTTGTCTCATTACTGTATTTCACTCGTGAGCAGCTCGCTCAGCTCACCCAGAGCTCTGGTGGCTGCACACCCTGACAGTAACCAGGCAGTAAGCATCTCATCATTTGAAACCATGGTATCTGGAAATCATAAATTTAGATAGTTAAGCCATTCCCTCCTCTAGCCTGCGATGGCTCTGGATGCTGCAGGTATCTCAGCCCAGAAACCCCCACATGTGGAGACTACACCTGCAAGTGGAATTAAGCAGGGGGGTGGTTTGCAGTGATTCACATCATTGCCACCCTGCCAGGCTGTTGTGCCAGCCCTGCAGTAGTCACACCGACACACCTTTCAATGGGAAATGGACAACTGATGAGATATAGCCTTGTGATGTCTCCCCTCAGTTACATTTTGAAATCCACATGTCAGAGCCTAACCCAGAACTTTAGAAGTCTTCATGGGTATTTCTCCTTTTCTAAACCATGGCCTCAGCATCAGACTATAGATGGGTGTGAGGGCCTTAATGATACTGGCTCAAACCATCTCTCACCAGCACTGTGCATGGGCAGGATGGGACATGCTCAGTGTTTTGGGTCTGTCATAACTCTGTCTTTGGTGCTGTGAAAAGCGGACTTGTTCCTGCTGGAGACACAGGAGGGGAAGTGTCTGGTGCTATAAATCCACCTGGGAGGTTTGTGAAGTCCTTTCTACCAGCATCTGGTGGGACCTGAGCCATTGCTGTAAGTCCTGTACATCCTTCCTCCCATGCTGCTCTTCCAGATGAGCACATTTGACTGCCTGTGACCAAATCATGACCATAGCTGGCACCAGCAGTGGTTGAAACACCATCCACAGAGGGAATGGCAGAGTCCAGCCCTGTGCAGGTTCTGCTCTTGGAGAAGGCTGGAGGTGATGGACGTGTACTGTGAGCTCCAGGATCATTTCCCTGCTCCCCAAGATGAGAATATCTCCTAGCTCCTGGTTTGCTTTCTGCCCCTTGCTCACCTGCTTGTGAACTAAAGGAGCCAAGGCCATGGCTGTATTCCTAATCTGACCAGCCCAGAGGAAACCCAACCCTGCATCTCCCTTCACACCAAGGGGCTGCCCTTGGGAGAGAGCATCCCTGGGAGCTGGCAGAGACAGGGAGCGTTGCACTGACATGCATCGCAGGCAGAAAACCCTTCAGAAGAACACGTTTTGCAGCACGAATGACTCTTTTCCTTCTCTCCCAGAGCTCCACAGGGGCTATCTCCAGTGTGTTGGTTGCCTGCAGCCTCTCCGCGTTTCCTGTTTTCATTCCAGTCTCTGCAGCGCTAACATACCACATGCCTCAAATTCCAGCCCTGACGCACCAGGAAAAGGGGCCAAGGGCAGATTCATGGGAGTCTCGGAGCTTTTCGTGTCCTTTCCCCAGCCAGGCTGGGGTACTGATAATTCCCTGACTCGTTCCTTCATCTTTTTTCTTCCTTTCTCTCTTCTAATTCCCAGAGTTGCTGTGTTATCCTTCAGCACTTTAATGCTGCAGTATTCTTCTGACAGAGAAGGGCGCTGATTTGCCCTGCTTTGCTAAGGGCAGCAGCTGGAAAGACCTCCCTTGCTGAATCAGTGCTGTTGGTCTAGCGAGAAAGTGTGTACAAAAGATTGCTCTGAAGTCCAAGATCTTTTGCAAAAATATGGTATAGCCAACATGATACCATTTCCCCATTGCAGTGATAACTTTCTAATTCCTCCCTACTAATGGTATAAATGAGAAGTAAAACCCTTAAGCCAGTGGAAGGATTGTCTTGGCAAATATTTAATAACACTGCTTTGAGTGCAGTGTCAGCCAGATCCATCCCTTCTGTGCCTTCCCTCAACTCCCAGCCAGCAGTGATGCACAGTACCCAAGACACACAAAACATGCCGACTTGGCAATTCGTGACTTAAGCGACAAATTCTGCTCCTTTTAATTCCGGTGGTTAGCTGAGGCCAGATGTTGACAGCAGAAACAGCAAGCTGTGGCCAAGCTGAAACCCCAGCAACGTGCAAGAGCACAGGAAAGTATTCCCAGCCCTGTGGACGGCACCTGCTGTTGGCAGGACCCGCTCTCATCCCGCCTGCTGCCGGCACCCACGGGGGACGTGGATGGGCCATGGCCTTGCCCACAGATGAGCAGGACACTGCAAGGACTGATGGCATCACCCAAGGGATTTCTTCCAAAAGCTGTGCTGTCCTGCAGGTAGCTGCCTTTCCTACCAAGGTGAGGGGGTTGCACGAGCAAGCAATGGAGAAGCAGCAAATTTCTACCTCAGGTGGAGCTTTCTCCACAACCCCCCTCCAGCCCTGCCCTTGGCTTTGAGCTTGCAGCTCTTCTGGCCCAAAAGAAAGCAGCTCCGCAATGTTACGTACCTACTGCCCGCTCTCCTGTGACTTCCTACCTGTCCCAGCACGGAGAGGAGCCGGGTGGGGAAAGGTGGGTGTCTCCAGTCTGGTGAGCACATCGGAGGGAGGACTATCTCTGTGGGGCACGAGTAGGAAGCCAGAGGAGCAGCAGGGAAAGCCCACCAGGCTGCACAGCAGTAGCTCGACGGAGCTCCAGCACGCCGGCAGACCTCAGCCCAGCCCACAGCTTGTAGAATTCCAGTCTGGGATCAGCTGGCATCCAAGGGTGACTTCTAAGGTGTCTCTGAAAGATAAGATAACCCATGGCAGCAGGCTTCAGTCGCACGGCAGAGCCCACACTCCTCCTAGAAGTGCTTTAAGGGTGTGGAAATTGAAAACCTCCTCTGCGGCAGATGAGGGGGTAGAGGGGTGGCAGCTCCTGCTCAGGGACGATGTGCTGCAGCCGCTGCCCGTCCCCTGGGGAGCATCCAGGACACGGTGGCCAGAGGCTTTGCGGGGTCACCCCCATTCGTCTGAGCATTTCAGAGCCCATTGTAGCTGCACTTCTGTGGTGGATTCCTTTGCTTCAGGCTTTTGATGAAAACTCCTGTTTTTCCTTGTTTTAAAATATATTCTTTTCCTACTGAAACAGCAGCTTGAACTGAGAGGTTTAAAAGACAAACATTGTCTCTCACCACATTTTAATTATTTAATCAGGGGAAGGGCTGTACTTTGTCTTACTTTTACTCTTAGAGATACAGGTAGTTTAAAGTGTGCACATGATATTTAAAATTGAAAGTGCGACTCTTTCAGGAAGCATCATGTTTTTAAAATGTTGGTTTTGCTAATCTTTTTTTTAATCCCTTCACCTTCTCCCTCTCCTTATTTTTTACCTTCAATGCACCCTACACATATATTTTTCTTGTGAGAAAAAAAGGACAGTTTTTGAAAAATACAAACCTATGTGAGAGGCAAGAAAAGACTATCAAATTGCCTGTTTTTTCTTGGTTGAAAGCACAGAATCACTGGGCAAAGTTGTCCAGTGTCCAGTCTAGGAAAGAGGTTTGTCTCGTCTGATGAAATCACATTTTCCATGACAAAAAAAAGTCTTTGTGAAAGACATCTTGACAGCTTGCTCTTGGCTTTGCCTGCTGGCCAGAGATGGGGCTCTTGCAGCTCTTTATGTAAATGTTGTCAGGGTCCCGAAGTGTGGAAGGGGAGGTTGCTGTTAGCCTGGATGGCAACCAGGTTCTCCCAGGTTATAACACCAGATGGGACAAAGTGGTGCCTATAGGCATCCCAGCCGGCAAGGACCTGAAGCCTCAGCATCTGTGGAGAACAGATGAAGCTTCTCTGGTGCAAGAGACACATGGGCAGGAGGCCATATGGTTGGAGCCGGCTGAACTGGGACAAGCCATGGATCCATTAGGTCCATCCTTCTTTCTCACAGCCTGGAAACACAGCCGCAGCTGGAGGAGCAAAGGCCAGTTGGAGGTTACCAGTTCTGGCTGCATGTCCCTCAGCCTTGTCTAAGGCTGATCCACCTGCATGCCAGAGGCAATTTGTACATCGTGTACCGGTGGCTGAGCCCAGCTTGGCAATGTCTTAATGCAGAAATGGGGAACAAGTGGTGAAGGATTTAAAATAGATCCTCTGATGCCTTCTTTCTGTGTGTCTCTCCAAGTGACCTTTCCCACCACATTTTTTTAACATCACTCACAAAAGAGGCATGTCTTGCATTTTCTGTGCCTGATCACAAGAAAGGTCTCATCCTGAGAAGTTTTGTTCTTAATTCTGATCTTCTGCAGTTTTCTGTGAACCACTAAAAATCCCATCTCCTTTTGAATTTTATTTAATCTTTGAGGACAACAATTTAGGAAGATTCATAAAAAGAAGTGAAAAATTTTGTGCACATGAGGAATACCCTATTGTCATAATAGACAGCAAGGAGAAATACAGAAGGGGTGTTCAGGATTTAAGTCAATCTCATTTAAGCTGATCTTCGGAGATTGGATTGAGGCTTAACATAGAAGGAAATGTCCTGCATCTGCTACCGCAGGACTCTTGCACCTTCTGACCATTGTCACCTGGAGGAGCCAGGGCCATACGCACAGCACTTGCTCTTTGTGAGCAGATCCAGTGTTCTTATAGCCCTAAGGGAAAGGCTTCGGGACTGCAGGACTCCATTTCCTAGACACACTGGTGCTTGTTGACCAGGACCATGGTTTGAATAGCACAGCATGGCCAGAGGACTGAAATGATTTTAGGTGGCTGTTTAATCCAGCTGTGCTGGAGTCCCCAGAGTTGTTCCCTGCAGGGTCTAACCCCCGTGGGCAGCTCCTTGCACTGCTGGCACGCTCACCGTGCTGCCATCGCTTCTCAGATCAAGGAGTCCGTGAGCATAAGCAAACACAGGGGTGAATCCCCAGGTGGGTACGGGACATGCTCAGCAGCTAAGCCCACACTCCCTCTACCACAGCCCTGTGTGCCAAGTGGCAGGATTATAGTGTACACCACCTTCAGAAAGTTTTTTTCCACAGTGGTTCATCACGTAGTGTCGCTTTCTTACTGTTTTAAACAGAGCAGACGCTGTGTAGTGTGAGCCACTGCTCCCCTTAGTCCCATAAAGCTTCCTCCATCCCAGTCTTGGTCTCACGTGGTCCTGCCCTCCCACTGCTGCCTCTCCTGCAGGCCAAAATCAGTGTCCTGGGGAGAAAGTTGGGTTGTGCTGAGGTTTGTAAGCAAAATAGATCAGGAGCCTGGAGCTCCCAAACCATCCGTCTCTTCCTGTACGCTATGCAAGGCAGAAGCCCAGCCATCCTATTAGCCCCTCTGCTGCTGGCAGGACTCCCAGATCCCTCCATATGTGACCAGCCAACATGCCCTTCATTTTTTCCTCTCAACCTTCATTTAATGTGTTTGGGAGTCCAATGTGAGCACTGTTTCCAGATAAAAGCATCTGCTCCAGCTAAAAGCATCAGCTGGAGGCATCAATGTGATTTCTAAGTACATGAAGAACAGAAGGTGCCCTCAGAGTGGACTCGACCTTCACAAGCAGGAGCCGACAGGACCACCAGTGGGTACGATGTGGGGCAAGGCTAGAGGAGGGGGCTCGTGGACCATGCTACAGGAAGGGGAGGCACAGGGAGCCTTCCCTTCTGTCCAACTGGGTCTACCAGGCTTTGAGAGGGCTTGCTGAGAAGCAGGTCACCAGAGCAGCCTGAGGGTGAGAGGAAGCACAGAGCAGGAGGAGGGAGGAGATGAAGGGGATATGCCTTATGGGAAAGGCCAGTGGGGTCTGTGATATGCTAGCTTCGGGAGTCAGTGATGAGTGTGGAGGTGTGGAAGGGGAGGAAGGCTTCTGCTGACCTCCCAGGGATGTGGCCTCTCATTGGCATTGTGGATGTGTCCAACCCTGGTGACTCTAATGGGAAGGAAGAGTTCCCAGCCCTGGGTCCCCCTTCTTGTATGACCTTGAGGAAGTAGCAGTGATGTGTTTGCCTCAGTTTCCCTATCTATAAAACAGGACCTCCACTGAGAACTTATCAGCATGCCACACTGCAAGCTCTGAGGATGAGAGCAGCATCAGGCATGATCCCCCCATCCCATAGCTGGTTGGTGCTGTGCACAGAGCATGGCCAGCGAAGGTTTCTCCTCAACAGCCCATCTCCGGGGCCAGCTGCCAGCCTGGCCCATCACAGAGAGTTGTTTTGGGGTCAGCAAAGGAGACAATGATGCTGCTCGATGGAAGACCCCCTGCTTTTTGGAAGAAGGTGAGGTCTGGATTTGTCACTTAGATGTGGGAAGGTGCCGATTCCCTGGTACCTCCTGGTTCATCAGAGTAGTGAGACTTAGCCCTGCCTCTTGCTTTTCACAGCACCAGGGTCCTGCGGCAGAGGAGTGGGGCAGGGGTAGCTCTTTCCTTTTTTGATTTAATCTCTTTCAAATTGATCTCTACCCTCTGCTTCTCCCCCAGCATCATGCAAAGTCAGTTCAGGGAGCAAAAAGCAAAATCCCGATTCCCTCTACTGGGACACAGTCTCTTTATAATTCCAGAGCCTTTCCTGGGATTTAGTGGTAACAGTTGTCCCTGAGAAGTGACAGGTCTCCCGAAGTGGCAGTGCCGCTGTCACACCAGACGCTGCTGCTCTGGTGGGGGAGGCTGGACACTGGCACAGACTGGCGGTACAGACTGGCTGGAGTGGGATCTCTTACTTGCTGCTGGCCACAGACTGACCCCAGAAAGTGGAGGAAAACAGCAGGTAACAGAGAAAGGAAATCCCATTGCAGGTGAGTGACTGTGAATCATCCCCGCACTCACATTTTCTTCTGCTTTAGTATCCTTTTTAAAAATTAAAGAAGTAATAGGTTACTGTAGTTGAAAGTGAGATAATGGGAGATTTTAGGGAGATAAAATTATAATGGTATCCAGGGAGAGAAGGGGATAGGGAGAGAAAATTGGAAGGGATTCATTATGAACTTATCCTCACTTATAAATATTCCCCCAGGTTAGGACCTTCTGGTGTTAATAATTAACCAGAATCTTATGAAGGCTAAAATAACTACAACACGCACGAAGATCATCACTTCAGTATTCACCATGTGCACAAACCTTGCCCGCCACTCGTCTCAGTTACTGTGGCAACAGTACATCTGCTTTCCACAATATCCTTCATTAATCATTTACACCCAGGGAAAAAAAAAAGTCTGGAGCTATTTCTGCTTGCCACCCGCCAGTGAGTGAGACCAGCTCTAAACGCAGCCGTTAGCCGCTATTTACAGCCAAACCTCTACATGATGCAAGGTAGGGGCTGGGTGCTCTGCAGCTTTTAGTCCCTCCACAGCCTTGGTGGGTTTGGTTTATTCCCTCATTTCGGTGATGAGAGCGGTGTGACCCCTGGCAGGAGGGAGCAGGGTCCTTTGAGGGAAGGATAACCGGAGGAGAGATGCACTTCCAAAAAGTTTACTTTGACCGTGCTGTTTCTTTTTCTTGCCCATTGCAGGAAAGGAGCTTTTGGGAGGTGAACTGGGAGGTACCGCACACTCAGACAGCATCCTTGGAGAGGCTGGGTGGGCAGGAGGAGGGTTTGCTCTCTTCCCCTGTCTCTGCCCCATCTCATCCTTTAGCAGTTGGGGTCAGCTGCAGCTCACCCGCTGATGCCTCCATTGCCCAGGAGGAGGAAGGGAGCACCACTCTTTGCCCTAGGAGACCACCCAGCAGTGGCATGAGCAAGGTGAGCATCTCCCAGCACAATGGGACAAGCCTCTTCCAGCCGCAGCTCAGCCCAGGGACAGCCCTGGCGATTCTCTTCCCCATCCCCTCTCGGACCCTCATCTCAAGGCTGCACTTTGCTACTTTACACAGCTCCTTCTCAGACTGAGGCAGGTTATTTAAAGAGTGCAGATAAACTAGGTATAAAATAAAATCTTTAATAGTCTTTCGTGGAGTATCCAACACAAGACAAATCGCTTATTCAGCATGTAATTGGTACCTGACTCATATTATACTTTCTGTGTAAGAGTACGGTGATGCTTTACCCGACAAACCTCCTGGATCCTGGTCGATTTTATCTCCAATTTACTGATGGACAAAGTGAGGAACGGATAGGCTAAGTAACTCTCCCTGATACAGGTCACACACTTGAAAGACAACAAAATCTCTCTTTTCTCCTGCTGAGGGCTCATGCATGTCATAATCAAGTCATCCCTAGACTTCCTTGAAAAACTAAACAAATTCAGCTCTTTCAGACGTTTTCTCCAGCTATCAAATAGCTTACGTGTCTTTTCTGCACTCTCCCTAGCTAGCCAACGTCCACGTGGAAGCATAGCCTGCAGGTCTACACGTGCATCTCAGATGGGCTCACTGCTCTACAGGTGTGACATCTCCCGTCTCAGTGCTTCCCCCAGCCACTTGGGACAACTCTCTGTGCCACAACCTTGCTCTCCTCATGACTCGTTTGCCCACAGTACTCCACACCTTGTGTGGCCCCTGCTTTCCAGAAGACCAAGCCTAGATGGAGATGAGAGCAAAATGGCAAGGGGAAAGCAGGAGTAACATGGAGCACAGCTCTCTCACGAAGGCTTTCCTGCCTGCACCCTCTCTCTCCAGCCAGAGCAGCATCTTCATCTCTTGGCAGAAGAACCAAGTCAAGCCAGCACCAGCTTTGAGCTTGTGGTGCTTCCCTAGACACCATTGCCTTGAATGTGCCATGAAGGAGTAAATTCTGGTGGGACCAGATCCCATAATCCCAGGTGCAAGAGCCACTCCTGTGTCTCCTGCTCCCAGATTCCCTTATCCTGGGATTTTCAGGCTAGTCTAGTGCAGTCAGCTGGTAGTCACTGACTCTGAGAGTCTCAGTCTTGCTGCAGCTCAGCATGCCTTAAAGATGAGAAACAAACCAGCTACTGGGAAAAGGACTGGACATATCAGAAACACTGTGGGAGCAACCTCAGGCACCAGCCATTTGTCAGGGCACTTTGATTTCATGGATTCTGAAATTCCAGTGTGAAACTGTTTACAAATTGCTCAACCACAAATCAAACCATCGTGGGTAAGTAGCTCCAACCAGAGGACCCTGCACTGAACATGCACCTCTCCAGCAGCGTGCTCTGCCCACCAGACTCACCCCTGACTCGCTTGGTTCACCTTCCACAAGCTGTTCTTCATCTGTGAGCTGAGCTTATCTGAGCACCGAGTCCCCGTTGGTGTCAGGGGCCTGGCTAGAGACTGCCTGCCATCAGCACATGCCCTGCACTTCAGAGCATCCCATCTTTCTGGTTCCCTGGCAGGTATTGATCACGACTAAGGAAGGACCGGTATTTGTGGGACTCTGCCTTGAAGTGCTTCTCTATGGGATGCACGTGGCTGCAGGATGAACTTGGACCTTGCTTCCCACTCTGGGTGGTTCCGCCGGTC
>NW_009607855.1:24257-35596 GCF_000690535.1 Cariama cristata
CCAGGAAGTGAATGGACATCGATCACATCTACCAACTAGAAGGAGACATCTGGGACCTGAAATAGTGTCCATTCCTTGTCCTGGACAAACTTCAGACTGTTCTGGTTCTACAGTGTTAATCTATGAAGCATTAGAAAATGTCCCTGTGCACTATGGGACTGCAAATGCAGCTGGTCTTTGTCACCAGCATTTCTCTCTTGCTACTTCAGGGTTCTCATCAGAGCCGTATTGATGGGAAGGGACCTCTGGAAGTCTCCAGTCCACCTCCCGCTCAGAGCAGGACAGTTACCAGCACTAGCCTTGTTTCTGTGTGTGTTTCTGTCCACTGAAGACACATGCCCAGCACTCTCTGTTGCAAAAAGTCCTAGGAGTCAGTGGGAGGAAGGCCTGGCAGAATAAGGAAATTCCTTTGGCAATTGCATTGCAATGGCCGCAGGGGATATCCCCGCTATGGAAGCAGTGGAGCACTTGCCAGAAGGTGAAGTGTCATGTGTACTGGGAGCTGATGAGCCACCCTTCAGGAAAGCCTGCTGCTGAGACCTGCAGAGGAGCCTTTCATCTGCAGCAGTGCCTGTGGCTGGAGAAAGGGTCGATGGCGTGAAATGAAGTGAGAGCAGATGCTTCCCAAAAGCGTTAATCTTCAACCACATTGCGGCACAGATCAAACTGCAGGAGGTGAAGGAGCAGGATCGTGGGCTGTGGGGTTGTGGGCATCCCTGCCCCACAGAAAGAGTCCCCCCAGGTCTCAGCACCATCTCCTGAGTGCACAGCAAGGACAGTGTCCAGGACCAGTGCAGCATCACAGCACCTCTCTCTAGTGTCCCCATCAGCCTCTAGTAGAAAAGACAGATCCTCTCTTCCCCATGAACGACTGCACTTACACCCTGGACAACACAGAGGTGGATAAAGGGAATCCAACCAAAGCTTCCTAATAAACAGGACGTACCTCCGAATTTCTCAGCCCTGGGAAGAATGAACCCGTCTCTGCAGCAGAAGGTGTCAGTAGAGTCACTTCTTTGCTCGGAAGTGAGATGAGGAGGGGTTGCTGCAGAGGACTCAGCAAAAGAGAGTTACTTGCACCTTGCAGGATATCTTCAGGAGGTTTTCCATTCTCAGCTGCAAGAGCGTGCCTGGAGAGGGGAGATTGTCAGGAACGGGGTGTTTAACTCCAGGAACCAGCAACTTCAATGCTCCTCGTGGAGACACAAGGCTGCTGAGAGCTGGTGCGGAGGTACCAGGGAAAAGGCGGCAGCACGCTGCCATTTCAGGAAAGCCTTGACTTCCCAGGAGCACCCCAGGAGGGTCGTTCAGCCAGGTGTGCCCAGATCCCAGTAGGGAGTTTTGGAGTCAGTGGGGACTCACGGTGGAGTCGTTCAAGGTTTCTCTGCAGCACAGGCAGAGCCAGCCCTTCGTCTTCTTGTCCTTTGGGTGACAGCTCAGTGACAGGATAGGTTATTGGGAAAAGGTGTTCTGGGCTACCTGCCCTGCATCCCAGCAGGGTTGCACACTGGTTGCTACAGGCAAATGGTCTTCCTGAAATTTTGGAAGCCATTCAACAGCCAGCCCAGAGGAACTCCTCTTCTACAGCCGTAGGTGCAGGGAGCGTTGGTCCCAGCTCTGGACACATCACCTTGGGCTGAGGGAGGAGAGGACAGGTACACAGAGCAGCTCCAGCCCAAGGAGCGCAGCATGGGCTCCGTGCAGTGTCGCCCAGCCTCTGGTAATGACGATAGCAAATTAGACTTCTTTAAATAACCAGGACCTCTTCAGGAAAGAGAGTAAGATCCTCAGACGGCCTGATCTCTGCTTAGTCCCTGCAAACAGACACCTCCGATTAGGAGGATTGGTTTCTTCTGGCAGGGTGCGGGGGGCAGATTGAGGGCTTTGCCTGGCAGAAGCGAAGAGGTGACATCTGGTGCTGTGTTTCCTAAACCCAGAGAGCCCCTGACTTCCATCCCCAATTTAATTGTCAGCTTACTCACTTTTCCTCCTCATCCCAGCACCACCCCCCCTTCATTAGGATCTGACCTGAATCATGAGCATCCGTATCTCTCCATCGGTAAGCGCAGCCCTAGCACTCTTGCGCTGGGGATCAGAGAGGAGCGCTGAGCCTCGGGAAGGGGCAGGCGAGGTGGGCACAGGTGGGCTGGGGTTGCCCTCAAGGATGCAGCAACAGCTTTGTCTGCAAGGGCTGGGTGGGCAGCGGGGCTGCTCCACACCCCCCTGCACCACTGGTACAAATTAAAGGAGCCACACCACTGACACAGAGGTCTCGGTTAATGAGCAGGGGCATTAATGAATCTGTATGTTATCTCAATGTATCCTCTGACTCTAGGACAGCCTCGGGGCACTTCAAGCAAACAAATGAAGGGAACATGTCTATTAGGCCTCGTCGTGCACCTGGGCCAGCCTCAAAGCCCGGGGGCTGGCTGGATTCAGGGCAACTGCACATTCACAGGAGCAATTTATACAGGATCACATCAAATATTTTTGCTGAAGTTTTTCTGCAAAATTTGCCAGGGTTTTTATCAAAACCAAAGATGAGATTTCTCTTACTGGTTTGGCTTTTTTTTTTTTTTTCCCCCCGGCTCATTTTATTAATGCAGGCTCATTTTATTAATGAGATTCTGAAATTTCAACCCTCCCCCAAGATAAACAGTGTTTTCTGTGTTGATGAAGATCAGTTTTGGCTGAAAATAATTTTGATGGAAAATGTTCAGCTGTCTCTCCAGCAGGGTAAAGCCCTAACAGAGCCCTGCAATGCAAAAGTGCTGGCATGACCGAATGCCTTTGCTTTAAGAAGCAGCAAAGAGAACAGCCCCTGGCAAGGAGAGAAGAGCCCTTTCAATCCCAGCTGCAGTCTTGGAGCAGCCTTGGAGAGGTAGGACACCCACTGAAGTATCTCAAAGCACCAACCAGCCTGTCATGGTGAGGAACACATTGTTTTCTGGCTGTTTTCTTTCCATCCTATCCCAGTTGGATGGCTCTGAAGACACCTTCCAGACTGGGCAGCAGAGGAGAGAAATGCAGGGGCCGGGGGGAGGATGCTGATGAGACGCAGGGCTGAGCTGGGTACTGAGATGTTTGACAGCTGGGCAGGCTTGAGTGGCCATCTAGGCACTCAGACATGCCCAAGGGGAAGGAAGGGGCATCAGGGTCTATATTTCGCTAACCCAAGTCTAGGGTGACAGCTTTGTAATGGTTCAACCCCAAGACTTTTTATGGATGGCAGTAGCCCCAAAGTAGGGTGCCACCAGGGAATTACACCACTGACAGGGAGCGTGAGCAGGATGCTGGGCCCCTGTGGGATGGGGTCTGCAGAAGAGATGATGTCATGTGCATGCTGGAGCTGCCACAGCCCCCTGCAGGTAAAGGTGATGGGAAGGTCTCACCACCCTGCACTCTTGTCATCTTGAGGACTAAGAGGTGCGCATTATGGCTTCTGCGAGTGTGAGAGCATCGCACAGAGCAGCGTCGGCAGAGCATCACAACTACAGAAACTAAAGGTGGAAGAGCAGTGGAGCAAGAACAGGACGGTTTTGTGGGAAACTCTGGTCTAAAACAACTGGAGGCATGAGGTGGCCTCTGCCAACAGGCAGGACATCACAAATGCCAACATCACCTCGGGCCTACATCTGAACAGTGAATTAAATTAGTCTGGAAATATGCCCAGGCACTGGGACCAACCAGCATGAGCGGCCCACGCTATCTCGTAAACTGTCCCAGTCCCTGCAGCAGGATGGATGCATGCAAAACAGTCCCAGGAACGCTCCAGCTGCTGACCGTGTCCAGGAATTGCTTTGGAGAGAACTGTCTGGCACAGTCCAAACCCAGGGCCCTTTCCGACAATTTAGCAGTGAAGACAATTGCATTTCTAACCCTGGCAAGCAGTACCAGGGTCTGTTTAATGTGTCTGCTGTGGTCTGCTGCTCTGTAGTGGAAGTGAGGACTGAGGGTTTGGCACCAGGCATTGGCTCATTCCAGAGAGGAAGCAACAACTCATTTTCTGCCATTAGATCCTGTAAGAATACTTTTTAAATGAGAGTTATGGGCTAAAATATCCTTTCTGCATGGAGTGGGTAGACAGATCAATTAATCAATCAACTGATTGCTTAGACTTACAAGCAGACCATCATCACCCAAGGCTGAGTGGAGATCAGTGGCATGCACTGTTGTAGCAATTTCACATTTGCTGCCATACCGTGGGGCTCTCATTTGCCATGTTTATGGTCATATATGCCACAGTTGTCAATGTGTTGGCATCACATTCAATAGCATTATCATCTGGTTGAAGTAATTTTGAACACAGTTTCAATAAAAATACATCGTATGTGTCCCAGGGTTACGGAACACCCACAGGAACGCCAGCTCCTGCAGCCCCACACATGGCATTGCTGGATGAGGCTCTTCATGCTTTCCACCAGGGAAGGACAGACACAGGGACAAGGACAGCAAGAGTCCCTGCAACAACAGGTTGGGGACAAATGCTGCCGCAACACATGGCAGCACCAAGAGGCTGGTGGAGCCATCTTCCCTTTGGGTAATGCCCTGGATCTCTTCCCATGGAGCACTATCCTTGTTGTCACAAACTACGGAGGTAGATTTGTGCTCCAAGCTGGACACACAGTCCTTCCCATCTCATCAGCCTGTTCTCAGGGACACAGGGGTGCAACCACCCCCGCTCCCCTCCACCACCAGTCAATTATCCCAGTCAGCCTAGGAAAGGATTAATGGGGCATGGTGCTATTTCAGGGACTGGACTCAACCACTCAGGAGTCTTTTCCAGGTCTGGGTTCCTAATTAAACCCTTCTCAATTCTAACACCTTCCAAATGGAAAGGGACATCTGCTTTGTCCACTTATGTATCCACCACACCAGATAATAAGGTGGACAGATTTTTAGCAATCAGGAATCCCAACATGTGGGTTATTTTATTATACATTTCTCAAAGATTTTGCTTCAGGACAGCTGAACTCAGTGGCACATTAGAGAGTATAAAGTGAGTGAGCTAATTCAGTCCAAGTAACTTTTTGAAGAAAGGCGTGCAGCCATTTATCTTCTTGCTTAGGCATGCTAAAGACCCACTGTAAAGGCAAATAGGGTTTGCCCAAGGCTTAGCCACTGTGCATCAATCTGCCCCCAGGACCAATATCTATTAGCGAGAGGAGAAGAGGATGGTATTGTCTAAGTGTGCTGAAACACATGGGTTGTGGGGGAGAAATAAGCAGAGCAGCTCTTCCAACTCCAGCTGCTCCCCAGCAAGGCAACGGTCCATGATTCTCACCCAGGCTGGATGGTCCTGTAACTTGTGGTCTGGTTTTGGAGAGGGTGCTGTGCAAGGCAGGCTGTGGACCCCACTCTCCAGGGTGGCCAGGCAGGATCTGCCGTGCCTTCAGCACAGGGCTGGGGCTGCACAGGGCTTGTGCCAGGCTTTCACCCCACGTCCACTCGCCCAAGCTAGGGGATGAGTCAGGGGCACGTGGGGGCTTCAGGGGGTGGCAAAGGACCCCCGCTCGCTGGCTGGACCGTGCCCACCTGGCAGGGCTGGCTCCAGTGCGATGCCGTTACCTCTATCCCGATGCACGCAGCCGTCAAGAGCGGGAGGGAGGAGGGAAGTGTCTGTTTGTATATTTTACACTGTAACCTTTTGGGGTGGAAAATAGCTCTAAGCGCCAAAGAGGAGAATTAAAGTGCATTTTAATGATATATGTCTTATGTCTGAATGAGCATCTCGGATTACAATATCATTTGGGTCCATGTGATGAAATCCAGCCAGTGAAAAATCTCCCATCATCTCCTTCTACATAATACACATATTTACGTTTTAGAGCTGAAATTTAACTGTTTTGTTCTTTCAAAAGTAATTAAACTAGGCTTCAAATGGGGAAATAACTTCATGTACTCCCTGCCCGCCAACCACACATGAATATTAAAGAAAGTGGTCAGAAACAGATCTATTTGTGAAAAAAATTGTAAATTAATTAAATGCAGTTTTCCTTCCCTGCAGCTTCATTCAACCTTTATATCAAAAACATGAAATGCATCTGTGTTCATTTGTTTAAAAAATCCTTTGAACACATCTCCATCTCCATTTAAATTAAAAAATGACTGAGCACAAAGAATAACAAAAAGCCTTCTGTGCAGGAATACAATGAGTAATGAACTTCAAATCATATCTGCATGAAAGATTGTCAAGTTGGATATTGTTTTTCCATATGACCTGTTTTTTTCTAATTATTGTATTTTTCCTGGCTCTGATTTTATAAACAGTGGCACCTCTCCCCTTAGCTGGCTTTAAAAGAGGTTTGTTTAATCTTTGACATTTCCTATTTCACAGGCTTCTTTGCAAGTGTCGCACAATAGAGCCTTGTTGGTCTCAGTTTAATTAAACACAATTACTTTGCTTTAAGTAGCAGAGGCAGTGACACTTTAAAATTTTCTTTTCTGCTTGAAAAATAATACCGTGTCAGTGAATAATTAAAATATACAAATCATCAGAATTAATTAGCATCTTAACACTTTTAAGTGCTTAAGCATATTTCTGGACATTTCATTTGAAATGCTTTTTGGAGAGTGCTAGAATTTGCAAGCAGCTTTTTGGTGATATTCTCCAGGGTCACGGACAGAGACCTTCACCTCCTCGGTAGCCAGGCGAGGAGTTAAATCCCCGCAGCGTGCCACAAGGTCACCTGCGAGATGAAATCCTCCTCCCTGTCTCCTTTGAATATGCAAAGCTGACTCCTGCGCCAGCACAGCCGCCCCACGCCGGGGTGTTCAGCGATGTCTTGCAAACTGTAGGAACAAACCTTATTTCAGTGCAATTCAGCTCCGCGCTAATTTTCTGTTTTCTCCATGAAAAAAACAAAAGATGTGCATCCGTTTCCAAATAGTGCTGTATCAGCCATAGCTGGGAAGGCCTGGAGAGGTTTTTCTCATCACCTCTCCTTCCCTGCACGGACTGGAGAACTCCAGAACCACCCCAGCTCTGGCTCTGCAGCACGTCGGGCTTCCAGTCATTTATTTCTATGCAGTTCACACGCGCTTGTATAGTAATCTGTCAACATTCAATGTGGTCATTCCCATACACCGGCCCATCAATATTTATTGCAGTAATTTCCACTCATCTGAATAATAGAAATTGCAGATGAAAAAGCTGGTCAGCAGCAGCGACGGGAAGGAAATTGGGTGTCGCAGTTCTCAGTTGAGTGCCTGGAAGAGGCTGCTCTCGACTTGAAATGTAGCTTTGTGCCTTTCATCCCATTACACCTACTTGCTCCAAACCAGTTCTTCTTCCTCTTTCATGAGTACACTTTTCAAATGATAATGGGCTGGTGTCACGACCTTGCTGAAGCAGAGACTGCCGTGCTAAAAATATTAACGTTTTTCATCTTTGCTTCAGAGTCCCAAATGGTTTTGCTGGTTTTCTCTGAACATTTCAAACATATTGATATCATTATAGAAATGAGCTTGCCCCTTTCTGGCTATAATATGATAATCCACTGCACACGCATGTGAATTTTTATTTCATAACCGTTTTGGCTGTGTGGCACCCAGGCAGCCCCTCTCTGCCCATCAGACTGGTGCATCATGATGCAGACAAGTGACTTACTCAGGACCTCATGGCAGAGCTGGGAACAGAGCCCTGAATGTCTACAACCCAGTGTGGTCTTCAACACACACTTTCACTGAACATGTGGATTTAAGATTTGCATCTCATACCCTACTCCTGTCCAAGCTAGATCTTCTTACTCCACTGGCCAGTCAGAGGGGTTGAGTCCTGTCGTACCTACAATAGTCCCTTTGGAAATCTGGCAGGGCCAAGAGCATGGCGCACAGCCAGCCCCAGGCATCCTCTGCACTCCGGGGATGTACAGGACCAGCAACTTGAACGTTTGAGACCACCTGAGGAACCTGAACATACACAAGTCTATGGAACCCAACAGGATGCATGCCAGAGTCTCGAGGGAATTGGCTGATGTAGTTGCCAAGCCACTCTCCATGATGTTTGCAAAGTCATGGCAGTCAGGTGAAGTCCTCGATGACTGGAAGAAGGGAAACATTGCACCCATTTTTAAAAGGGTAGCAAGGACAACCCTGGGAACTACCGACCTGTCAGCCTCATCTCTGTGCCTGGGAAGATCATGGAACAGGTCCTCCTAGGGTCTATGCTAAGGCACATGGAGAACAGGGAGGTGATTCAAGACAGCCAGCACGGCTTCACCAAGGGCAAGTCCTGCGTGACCAACCTAGTGGCCTTCTACAATGGAAGGACCAAGATGGGGTACAGAGATCGTAGGTGGTGCAGAGCTCCCTATGTTCATGGCTATGGAGAGCTTCCAGCTGCCTGTAGGACCATGCTGAGTGGTGCCCTGAGGAATGAGATGCCATTCATGCCAGAGGGACCTGGACAAGCACAAGAAGTGGGCCCATGTGAACCTCATGAGCTTCAACAAGGCCAAGTACCTCTGTGGGGGCTGATAAAACAGCAGGGGTTTGGATCTTGCCAGCCTCGACTATCCAGCCATGAGTTGATGGGGATATTACTTGGACTGGTCAGTGCTACCTGAGCATGGACCCACTGCTGGCTTCTGTGACCCCTGCCCTCCAAAGCCAACACATCTTTGCTTGGTCCCTTGTGGTGCTTACCGATGTGTCACAGCTAGGCTGGGGGTAGCAGCCAGGCAGTGCCCGATGACCACCAGCACAGGTTGTGCTGTGTTTGTGAGTTCGAGCTGCGCGTCTCAGTGCTGTGTGGCAAAGCTCCGCATGAGCTGGAATGGGAGTCGGGCTCCAGGACTTGCTGATGCACCCATCATTCTCAGGCTCAGACCCCAAAGCAAAATGTTATACCTCTACTAGAAAACTGAGTGTGACCCTGCACGTCTCCTGAGACAGCTGGCAGTGCTCCTCCAGGAGCATCTCTTGTTCAACCAGTGGTTACCCCCTGCAGCACACTGCTCCAGGCTGATGCCTGCCAGGCAGGGAAGGAGGCTATGGCTACCATCCTTCTCCTCACACAGTCATCTTGGATCACACCATGTCAGTACCTGAGGCATGGTGGGATGCTGGGTGATAGCAATCCAGCAGGATTAAGCTCTTGCTTGCAGGGTTGCCTCTGTGAGATCCTCCACAGCAATCAACCACCCATTGCCCTGGGACAACACACCCACCGTAAGGGCATAGACTTGCCCATTTCTCTGCATAGCCACCCTCCACTCAGCTTCTTCTCTGCCAGTCCTGGCACAGGAACAAGAAATCCCTCTGCCTTTTACACCAATGATTGACTTTTTTACTTTGAACTGGAGAGGCTCCTCAGAGGCAACAAAGTATGTGGCAGAGAACATCCCAACCTACAAAAGCTCTGCAAACCTGCCTCCGAGACATGTCCAGCTGTGCCCTCTGAACAGGTTTCCAGGAAGATTTCATCCCCTGGGATGACGACAGCATGAGCAGTCTCGCTATCAGAGGTAATCACAGCAAGGGTCCTTTTTGTGGTACTTTGGGGAAATCTCAGCTTTACAAATAGGAAAGGTGGACATTAGCGTCTCAGTCACTCAGGGTAAAACTGGTGATACAGAATGAACAATAAAGTTCTTGTCTGTGGTGGACTCCAGCAAAAAGCTTTGAAAAAGAGGTAATGTTTTCCTTAGATAACTGATAATAGTCTGGGTATAATGTGCAGCCAATTTAATACTTAGCAGCTTTATGCCTATAGCAGGTGTTTGTTTAAGACAGATTTCACAGTACAGAGAGAGGTAAATAGCAGATTTCTTCCTTTAATGGGCCTCAGGCTCATTAAACATTTCACTTTCTCATGCACAAGGTTATTATTCGTTAAAGGGATTCACTCTATTTCCAAGGGTGTTCTTTTCTCTTTTATTGTTAATTCACCTCATGTGTTGAAAGTTGTGCATCTAGGTGGGGGACGGGCAGTTGCTGTGTCTCTGCTCCCAGCCTGGGTGTACTTTCTACCTCCACAAGTGGCTCCCCTCACACTGAAAACAGGCAACTTGACAAATTTCATGTTTTCCAGATTCATTCTTTTCTGAAAGACAAACTGCGTCTTCAAAAGGCTGCATTTTTCAGCCTCAAAGCAGGCATGTCGTTGCAACTAGCAGATCCAAAAAAGACATGGAATTTGCTTTTGAGATGAACCAGCTTATGAAATTCAAAAATCTCTGCAAAATCTTTCAATTCTCTTTAATTTTTCCCCCAAAATTGATCATTTTCCTTCTTTTGCCTCCAAAATCTGTGCATGAACCTACTTCTTAAGCACAGGGCCCCATGTAATGGGGACAGTCTCCACCGGTAAGGTACATGCAGTAGGAATTATTCGGTCAAGAAAGAGCCATGAAACAAGGAAACCATCGAACATTGGAGGAGGTAGTAAATACTCTCCTAACCTGACAGTTCTTTCGCAGGAGACTGTCCTTTCCCACACTTGGCCAACTTGAACCTGTTTATCTGAGCCAGCCCAGACCCACAGGCATCCCACGTGTTTATTTGCACACGTGTGACTCAGGTGTCAAGATCAACAGAGGACAGCGGTGAAAATTTGCCTCTAGTGTGTGGGACACTCCATATTGTTCCAGCATCTCTCCTCACAGGTCTGGGACTTACAAAGCCAAGAGACTCCCATTCACAGCCCTTCTTCTTAATCACACAGCCGATGGCATTCCAGGCCACCCCAAAGCAACTTCTGTTCTGACATTTGGATCCAGCCTTGGCATGGACCAGAGGAGAGCATCTCCTCTCCGGCTTCACTGCAAGGCAGGGAGCCTGCGCAGCCATAGGACGGGTCACAAAGTTCTTGACTCCCCCCACTAAAACATTTGCAGCCACATGCTAAGGACCAGGCAGGGTTTGAAGCCAGCTGCCCTGGCAGGATTTGGCTGTCAGAAAATCTGGATGTTGCCACTGCAAGCTGGAGGTCCTCTCACTCCCTTCCTCTCTTCCATCATCCATCCAACCAGCTCCTGCTGCTTCTGCTCTTTGAGGCTAATGTTCGTGAGGTCTTGATGGGATTTGCTGAACTGACAGACAGCTGTACGGTAGGAATTAAAAACAGCTAAAGGTCCACTAGTACAGGCAACTCCAGAGACATAACTTGGAGTCAACACAGGAGGCTGTTAGACAATGTTCATATTTTGCTGCTATCAAAATTAATTTTACTGCAAAAGAGTTCAGGCCAAATGCCTTATTCCCCTGAGACCTGTATCATGATTTTTTAACTGACTTGCGACCCAGTAACAGCTCCAGATACATAACTCTAATCCAGTGTGTGAACGATGCAAGAGCTGAGGACAATTTGCACCTACCTGGGTTCAAAGGCTCAGCTG
>NW_009607855.1:35627-38818 GCF_000690535.1 Cariama cristata
TGCAAGTGTGGAAGCACAGATGTCCTGCTCAGAAGACACTCTTGCTAAAGTCTCTGGCTTCACATTGTAATAAAGAAAAGATCAGATGTAGCAGTTCACCCATGCCATCTACAACTCAGTTCAGTGGGATAAGGGTGTTTCCTCTGAGAAAAAAGCAGTGAACTAGAAAGAGAGCTTTGAATTAATGGCTATATAATTTGGCAATGGGATTTGAAAGTTCCTGATCAAAGAGAGATTAATGGTCCAGATAAAAAAAATACTAAAAGAAACAGATGCTTCATGTTTGCACACTTGGCAGAGCTATGAAACAAGGCAGGAACAACCCTGTATCAGCTCACGGCCTTGAAGGAGGACTGGGTCTACTACAGTCTCCACTGCCAGCAAATCAACTCAGTAATTTAATAAAAACTTCAAGCAGCATTTCTTTTGTGTCCTTTATAACAGAATTTGTCATTCGTTTACTGTCTTAAATTAGTCACAACTTCAGACCCGTGGGAAGTAAATAAATACTAGAGAAGACAAATTGTGATGGCATCATCACTTTTGGTGGGATGCTCTGCTCTTTCGCACCAAATGCCAGGGTTTCCCAGGCTCAGATTTCCTGCACTGAAGAGCTTTGCAGGTCCTTTGTGACAGGAAAAAATAATAAAAGTTTGCCCCATTCTTTTTTCCTGAAGAAGAAAGACCTGGAAATAAACCTTGTAAGAATGAAATGAAAAAATGAAAATGAAGAGGATGGCTGACTCAGCTCTTCCATCTAAAGCACTTTCTTGTTTGAACACATTAAAGCTTTTTTTTTTCCCTTCAAAGCTAAACAGCAAGAAAAAAATAAAAAGTTAATGCTTTTTTGAGGTCAAACAAACCATTTCTTTCCATTGACCCCTGAGAGTCTCAGTTTTGTGTCAAGCAGTTGACAGTGATTCCAAATTGAGAAATATTTATCTCAAAATAACACACTCAAATTTTTTTTAACACAGATAACCCCTGCAACAACACAAACTCTGGACTAACCTCTCCTTCACTCCCTTCTGTGACTTTTTGCTGAACGAGGCGTTGCTCACAGTCAGTCGCTGCCTGACCACCCGATGGAGCCCCACCAGCCGAGCACAGCCTGCCTCTCCATGCAGCAACCGATCTCAAGGTCTCCATGGCTTGTAAACTCTGGGCCAGGCTTTCAGCTGCTGGAAAGGATGGAGCACACCAAGCACATGCCTGCACATATTTGTGGATTCATCAGTCTGTTTAGATGGAAAAATCATGGGAAAACTCAAGAGAATACAAAGATGTGCTATTTTTTTAAATTAAATGTTTCCACTTTTTTTTTCTTTTGCTTTATTTTTAGCTTTTTGTTTCATAGTCACTCAAAGCTAAATTATTTCCCAAGTATTGTATCTCAGCCGAGCAAATGAATTCATAAAGCTCTAGTTATTTGCATCTCACAAAAAGTCTTTGATCCAGAGCAGTGACCTTGAGCTGATGGATGCACATGGAGTCAGTCATCTGCTCCTCTCAAGACAGTTCCCGTGAAATCCCCCTTGTTCACTGTGACCCCCTCACGTGACAAAGAACCTCCTCGTTGCCCAATCCAAACACTGGAAACACAGACGGCTTTATGGAGGAAACCGAGAGAGATAGGAGCCCTTTGCTTTGGACATACAAAGCCAGCCATGGTACCAAACTCCCTCAGTCAGGAGTCATGGGGTCTTCAAGACCAGCAATGGTTATGGAAGCTTCTGAGGTTCAAAATCAGAAATCTAGTGACAAAATCATGAAATGGATTGTAAATTCCCTCTGTATTTTCCCATGCCCGCTCCTACTAACATCTGTGAGTACAGAAAGCACCATGAAGCTTTGGCTACATTGAGGAAATGCCCACACCTACAGTGTGGTGACACAGCCAAGATGGTAGTGTCACACTTGGAAGGGTATTGCTTCACTTGGAAGTGCCTCTACATTGGAAGGATATTACTTTGGAGTTTCTTATGAAGTTAGACTCTAGCTCTGATTTTTAAAAGATAAAATACTTCAATAATCAGGAAACAGAGCTTTAGACACAAAATGTCTGAAGTGATGAAATCACAGGGAGAAACAAAAATCACCAGCTCCAACCAGTGCTCCTGCACCCTCAGCCTGACTCCGAAAAATCAAGGGAGAGAAATGACTTCATATGTCATGCCATGACCAGAGCACCTACCATCTGTGGTAGCTTCCTCAGCTGTGTCAGCTGCAGCATGAGCATTTCTGCACTTCTCTTTGAGTCACTGCTGGTGACACAGGGAAAGGCTGTGCCGTGGCGTTGGGTATCTCCCTTTATTCTTGACGTCAGTGGAGATATTTGCAGGATGACCATGGCTTTCTCTTAATCTTTATGTAGTCACAACTTGCAAGGCCAAAAGAGACTTTCTTGGCTGGCTAGCCTGACCTCCTGCTGGCACAAGTTCACAGTACTGTCCTGGATTTATTTTTGACAACCTAGAGAACTGTCCACATTTGATTTACAACTAAGGACCAGAGGTTCAGGGGCCAGCTGTTCTAAATAACAACTTTGAGTCTAAATAGATGTGAATCGGATGCAAAAGCTACTGCTGTCTTTAGCAGCCATTCAAATAGCTAAAACAGAACATGCTGTTTACAACTCTGGGATATTTCAGTCTAAACATGATATTTCCAGTGCTTTTAGTAACATCAGGGATCCTAAACCTGTCTGGTATTTATTTTCAAAATGGTTGTATTAATATTTTGTGAATCAGCCCGTATCCTGCAAAGGGCTGCTGCCTGTGTGCTGTGCATCCCTGTCTCAACCAAATGGTCAGGAGCTGGGGGAGCACAGCCAACTGCACACCACAGCTGTCACCTCAATAATCTGCGTTTTATAGACCATCTGATTAGCTGTCTGTGGGGTTTGCTAGCCTGCCACACCATGTACTTGCTTCACCTTGGGGAAAGAAAAAAAAAAAGAGAGGGGAAAAAAAAGAAAAAAAGGAATTAAAGTGCTAACGGTGCCTTGAGTGCCTGTGTCATGTCTTCTCATGCAAGCAAAGCAATATTCGCAGCCTGACACAGAGAAACAAACATAGGATTTTCTCTCTGCCCCAGACCCTGCAGGATGCCCAAATCCCAGAGCGCTGCCCGGCGCAGGGAGATTTCACCCGGTAACAGCATTAGTGCCACAGCCCTCTCCCAGCGCTGCT
>NW_009607855.1:38849-67928 GCF_000690535.1 Cariama cristata
GAAAGGTCCGGCAAGTCACTAATCCCAGGGCAAACAGTGGCAAAATATAGCCTGGGCTAGCGAGTGCAGCTTATCTGTGTTTGTGAAGAGGTGTCACCTTGCCAGTCAGGGTGTGTATCTCCGGTGAATACTAGATATATTTGATGTGTTTCCCTCCTTTCTCTTCCTTATTCACAAATGCATTTGTTAACGTACAGGGCAAATGCTTCCCTCTGCGAAGCTGACCACGTAATGGATGCCAAAGACTTGCAGAGCCTTTCCCTGTCGTGTCAGCTCTCCAGTAAGGGATCTCCTGGCCCCACAAGCCCAGGCTGCTGCTCACACTGGCATGTTCCCAGACCTGCACTGGGAATGACTCCCTACCACCCGTCTGTCCTGTACAAGAAGAGCTCCCTGCCACCTTCCCTGCACCTACCAACATGTCAGCAGGAGAGAAACAGAAACCGAGCCTCTCGGTGCTGGGCTGGGGCTGTGCAGAAAGCAGGCATGTTCTCTTAGGAGGTTGATCCAAATGGAAAAGACAGACACAGGAAACCTCTCCACAGAAGCAGGGTTAGATCAAGGGTATCAGCTTGGCCCCAGTCCTGGGCCATGGTATCCCACAACCTAAGGTCATTCATTTTGGCACAAGGAGAGCACAGGACACGCTGTGTTGAAACACCAGGAAGGAAGCCGGCAGCTGGGGAGGTGGGTGCTCATCTGTACCTTCTTCGGTTATACTATTTTCCTCCTTAGGGTGCATAATATTGGCCAAAAAATGACTATGCACCTTGCTACCCTTGTCAGAGGCAGCTGAGGTCAAGGCTGCGTGCAAGTCTGCACCCTGGGCTCTGCAGCAACCTACAGAGGAGATGCTGGGAGACCTGCACAGCTCCAAAAGACCTGCTGCTTCTGTAGAGCTGGAGGAGACCGCAGCTCAGCTGGGATCATGCACACCTACGGCCTGGGCAGGCTGCCCAGATAGGATGCTATTTATGTTAAGCCGCTCTGCTTAGCTGATTAATGGGAATCTGGGAGGGGTAGATAGCTGGTGGGCTGCAGGATGCCTGGGACTTCTAGGGATGTTCTTGCTGTGACCTGGCACAGTAACTGTTCTCCCATCAGGCTGGCTTCAGTGCAGAGGCTTGCTGGATTACAAGACTTGCTCTGTCCCCTGGTCCCTAGAAATCCCTTTCCCGTCACCACCCGGCTGCGTCCCTGCTCTCTGGTCTCCTCTGCATCCCCTGACAGAGCACAGGCAGGAGACACCCAGCCTGACACACACCCCCGTGTTCATGACCCCACCGACATGCTTCTGCTTCTCCCTTTTGCCCTGAAAAGCGAGTCAGTGAGGTCTGAAGGACAGGTTTGTCCCGAGACGAGACCTGGGACAAAGTGACAAGCCAGGGGGGTCAGTGAGCAGATGAAGGTTTGGGGTAACACTGCTCAGAGGACCCTGGTGGTGTCAGGGCTGCGCTGTGGCTCCAGGTCACCATGTGTCGTCCCAAAATACAGCCATCATGTCGTCTTAGTTGGGGTCACTGTGCAGTGACTTGGGGCTGGACAAGTTCATGTAAGCAGGAGTGTTCGGCTGTCCACTGAAGGTAAACTTTGGGTAGGTTTTAAATGTTTGCTTTAGTCTACTAGGATTAAATTTGGCTTTGGTCAGGTTTAAATTTGGCTGAATTTCAACAATCAAAATTTGAATGACCAAAGTTTATTTAAAAATCCAATTTTTAAGTCCTTTCAGGTGGCTAAGAAGGGCTTACGCAAACCCAGAAAAACTGGTCGCAAAATCACGTGTAAAATGAAAGTCCTTGGATTCCTGCCTTATCAGAAAGAATCTCAGCTGACTGCTGGCTTTCAGCCTGGATATTTGTACCACCTTATGGGTGTGGGAAAGCATACTGTGGGCAGAAAATAAAATCCGTGATAAGAATGCATTCAGTGGACTACAAAACAAATGACGATCGAAGAGCCACAAGGTTAAGGACAAATCATGGAATTGCTGAAGTATATTTGAAGTAAACATATTGGCTGAAGATCTCCCAGGTCCTTTACTAAACGGAAACGATCAGGTTGTCACTAGCAGTCTACTGGGCTTAACACAGCTCCAAGGAATTCAGTTAACTGCTTTGTTAATATCTGGAAAGATAGTGGGAGACGCTTTCCCACCAAGCTGAGATAACACAGAAGTGTCTGCTCCACCACTAAGAGAAGAAGGGTGTTAAACTGCAACTAAGAAAAACAAAATTTAACAAATTGCTTACAAACTTCAAAGGTCAACAGCTCCAATAACTTACAACCAAGGGTCTAGAGGGGATGCTTTCATAGGATGATGATATTTTTAATAAACCTAGGGATGCCATGAAAGATTTACAAGGCTGGAAGAAAACAATTGCTATGGCAGTCTTCACATAAGATCAGCAGGGAGGCACAGGTAATTAAAGAGCTGTTACCCTGCTATAAACACTGACGAATCTCAAGGAATGGCTGTCGCATACTCAGAGATGGCTGTGGAGGTGGTCACATACCATCATTAACAACACTCAGTAAATAGGGTTTTCAAAAGACTGCAGTAAGTTCTTGAAAATCTGCCTCGTGGTGAAAAAGGTGAGATGCTCAGTGTATTTAATTTGTCTATGAACAGGCTAAAGGGTGAATCGAGGGTGCTGCAAAGTGAGAGAAACTGAGACTTGCCTGTGAGCCAACGCTGGAAAAGCTCGAAGTGGAAATAAGTTGCAACTAAGAGTGCAAATAAACAACCTCAGGAGTACCTGATTTTGGTATGTGATACATTTTCCAGCAGGTAATATCTGTATACAAGGATCACAAGGCTTTAAAAAGCGTACCCAATGCATTTGGCTCAGGGAAAGAATTGGGGCAATCCATGAGCCAATATTCAGGCAGTCACAAAAGTAACTGGAGTCATCTCTTCTGGTCTTGATATCCATGGAGATCTTCCAGAAATGTCCTCCACTGAAAGATTCAGCAGATCATCAACAGATTCATTGCAGTATTTGAGAAGTGAGTGTTTGTACTCCATATCTTAATATAGCACTATCTATAAAAAAACATAATTCAGTCTTCCTCAAAGAATTACACTTATAAGACTTCTTAACTTTAAACCTTACAGAACGCAGAGAAAATAAACTGACCAAAACACGCTGATTACACAATATACTTCATAGAAAAATAAATAGTTTAAGCTGGCAAGAAACTGGAGAAGTTTCCTAAATCAGGCAGAAACCACTAACTATGAAAATAAAAATTAGTCCTATGGAAATTATAATGTTCCTTGAAGTTTATTTAACCAATTTGGTTGTGGTGTCAGTTCTGGCACCGACTGGTCAGGCTGTGGTGGGGGCTGCTGGTGCCGCGTGCTGGCCGGGGTGATGGCTGGTCTTGGCTACTCGTTGCTCCAAGTTGTGTTTTACGGCCTCTTAGCAAATGAAACTGCTCTTTGCTCTGTTTTAGGGAGAGCTGGAAAATACCAATTCACAAAGCCCCACATTTCTTCTAGGAAATGTCTTAGTTTGGGGAAAGCTGTCTAGTTCACACATGGACCTGGAGCTTCCAGAGCTGCAGGTCTGGTGGGAAGCAGCTGGCCAGATCAACCCTGGTGCTAAGCTCCGTCTCTTGGCCCCACTGCAACCAGCCAGCTGGGTCACCTCTGACTGGGGACACTGGGACTCCTCCAGGTACTGGGAAACCGGGCTTAGGCAGCTGTTGCTCTTAGCAGTGATGCTGATTGACAGCTGTCAATCTCACCGCCTTGGAAATGTCTGGAGTGTTCCTCGTTCAAAAGAAATGTAGAAAAGTTTCAGTTTAGAAACCAAATTTCAACTACCCCAAATATTCATTTTCTTGGAAATCACAATTTCCAACCAAGTTTCAATTCCTTTTTTGGGGGGAGGTGCCTAAAGCCACGGAGTTTGTCTCATCAGTGGTTAGCAAATACCATTTTCCTTATGGCTGGTGCCAACCACAGATGTACGCGGCTGCCCTGGAACGGGGACAATTGGGATTTCTGAGTGGGTGAAACTTACAGATATATTCAGGCTCCTACAAGCAAGAAACAAAATATTTGCATAAAATCCACTTCCCCTACACCTGTGTTACTACTGCCCTGAATGATGAAACGCTGCTCTATTTCCATAACAATCAAAATGTCTAAAACAATGGCCTGGAAGTACTCAGGACTCTGAAGACTTGTGACAGCATTGATGGGATCAGCAGTAGAGCTGAACCCTTGAGGCTCTGAGAAGAGAGGCAATGGAGTTTTTCTATATGTATTTATTTCTGTTATTCTTTATAACTTTTGCGGCATTTCTCCACCATGAGGACAGAGCTGTTGATCTTACTAAATCTTAAAATCTTAAAAAGGCAATCTAAATCCTACTAATCACCTAGTCCTATGCAAAAAAATAATTGCAAAATCATGCGGCAGTTAGTAACTGCATGGACTCCCTTCTAATGTTATTAAAGCTCCAGGCTAAAATGATTTTCAAGATCACATGACAAATATATAACAAGAAAAGGAGAAGAACGCACGTTAAATCCATTTTTGCTAGGGCCACACAGCTGCTTGTAATTGCAGAGTAACTGCTGCAATTCATGATTTTTGGAACTGTTATTTTACTACATGTTGTATTATTTTATTAGCTCCCACACCAGGCCTCAGATCAGCGGAGATACACTCCATTGTGAACTTCGGGAGTGGGCTCCACAGCTGCCCCACTTTTTCTGCCTGCACTTGGTTTGTCAGCAGCAGGTTTCTCTGCCTGGGCTGTCGCTGGTTCCCAAATGGCTTTTAAATTTTCTCCTCTTGTTTCTTGTCTTCCCTCCCCAACACTGCAGCTGGATGCTCTTGGGTGCTACGTCAGGGATAGGAGTGCCAAAGTAGCATTTTCAGATGTGCAAAATAACGTCAGTGATAGAATAGTTGCATTCAAGGTAAAAAAAAACCCAACCACAAGAGCAACAGGAGACACGACAGAGGGTGCAGAAACTGTTTCAGTTCAGCGACCAGCGCGCAACATCAACTTCCACTTTCCAAGAAGCTGGAAAATGTCCCTGTACTGTCTCTGCACAAAGGCACTAGAGCAATGCTTCATCTACTGAAGACCCCGTTTCCCTGATTCTAAGATGTCCCTGTCCAAAAAATGTGAGAAACCAACTACAAGAGGAACAGTAGGAAAGAAAACGACACTTTACTCTAGCTGCTGCGCAGCATGTTCCTGGCCAGCCTTGCAGATTGCCAACAACATAGGAATAAAATACATTCACTGCCATTCCTGTGGCTGAGCAGAGGAGCTGGCAAACAGGTCCATCTGCTGCGATGCTCCTCTGCCCATGCTAACGACAGCAGGCTCCTCAGAAATGAGCTCTGCTTCAAGGCACACCCAGGGGTACCACGGGTGAGACGAGGAGGCATCGGTACACCTTGGCCATCAGTACATCAGCTGCGACGAAGACCTTGGCAGAGCTATCGTAGCTTGGCCAGATCTAAGCGGTCTGCTCCCACCGGAGCTGCAAGACCACGCGTCACCTGCACTGGTGTGGCACGCACCAGCGTGGCACTCACGGCGTGGCGTCCAGCCATTGCACACAGAGCAGTTCCACCTGTTTGTAGAGCAGTGACATGCAGGGGACATACTGGGGATGAGGGGGGAGCAGGTTCCCTGGGGCAGGGGATGTCCAGGTAACAAACAGGGAAAGGACAAGGAGTTCCCAAATGTCAGGGCTGAAGGATGTCTGATGCTGAGTCTGGATCTCACTGATTTTTCTACCCTTACACAATGCTCTGACTGCGCATATTGAAGCTGTAGTTGGGCCTGAGCATACGGAAAACACAGGAATCGATGGGAAAGACCACAGAAGCAGGAAGGAAAATTGTGCGGAGCTCCCCAGGTGGGTCACAGAAGACACCAAGAGGGACCCTGGAGCAGAAGCTGACAAAAGGTGCGGGTAAAGGTTACAAGCATCCAAAGGGCACCAGGGGTCCAGCCTGCACCCCTGGGACAGGGTCGTGGCGTGGCAGTCTGTGGGGTGCAGTGCTCCTTGCAAAGGGGGTGTGCAGGCTGTGCTGGAACACGGGGGCACAGCTAAGGTTGAGTATGCTCTTAGCACTGGGGCTGCCAGCCCACACACACTTTGCATCTAACCTTACTATAGAAGCCAGACAGCACAGCATTTTTACTTATAATTATCTTTCCACCTTATCTCTCTGACGTTCCAACTAAACATGTATTCTTGCATTAACAGCTCTGTTAACAGAGTCCATCACAGTCTTTGTGAATGTCTCCCAAAGTCTAATATACCTTTATTATTAAAGACTGTGCCGTACATTTGGTCTCAGAGTGTTTGATTCCCACTTCCCATTGTTGAACTTTGCTAATTTATTATATATTACATTTATTCCTGGTACCTCCTGGGTCTGTTGTGAATACACACCCCGCTTGTGTATTCAGCCCATTTTGAACATGGTAGGCAGGACAAGTCCTGCAGCACTCTCTTACCAGTGTGACCAGTCCTCCACCATCAGGTTATTCCTTTCCTTCTGGTGTAAATGCAGCATCAGCAGAGCTGTTTGGGAACACTCTTTTATTCTGGTACAGGTTAATGAAAGACGATAATTGTTCGAGGACATCTGTGATAGCCTTCGCAAGTACGTCAGAGCATTTCCCTCACCCCAGATAGAGATGGAGCATCTTTTACCACACATCACATCCTTATGCTAGCCTCAGGGCTTGAGTGGGGTAGTGATGGTTCTATGGGTTCCTGGGCTGAAGTCTGGGTGAAAGACCCTCGCAAGGGGTTTGCAGCAGGTCTGTTGCATCTTCCTTTGCCAGGCATCATTGCTCCCCAGAGCTGCTGTCTGACTCCAAAGCAGGTGCTGCTCACAGATAGCTGCTGCAGCTCAGGGGATGGGCACAGGGGACTGGATGCCGTCTGCATGGCAGATGGCAGTCCTGTCAAAACTGGCAAACTGTGCCATGCAAGGGTACATATCAGAAAAAGACCTTGAACACGAAGCCTGAACGTTCTGACATCTTATTATTTCTATTACCTACACAGCCTCAGTGCAGGGCTATAGGAGCCAGCACCCGTCCCACCTGACCTTAGCCTCTAAGAGTTGGTGCCAGCTCTAAGCCAGTCATCTCAGCTTTCTCCCAAACCAGCACTATCTGAAAGCATTTTGTCTATCCTATCAGAGGAGCTATGAAGATCCATGAGGTTAGGTGTGATCCAAAATCCTGTTATCTTTGTTTATGCTGCTAACTGTGTCCTTGGCTGCAAAACTGTGAACACATTTCTTGCTTTTCCCAGCACACAGTAGTATCAGAGATGAGCATGGCCAATGCTTAAACTCTTTAGGGACATGTGAACATGGATCATAGGATACTTTATGTTGGATGGGATGATAGAAGGCTTTCATGAAAGGTGGTAGGACTGTAGGCAAAACTCCTGTGCACCTCTGGCTTTCCAAGTTTTGGGACTTCAGATGGTGGCTATGCAAAGGGCTATTGGAGCAAGGTAAATGGGTGGGAACAAGGGGTGATAGTGAAGCTATTGAAATCCTTAAATATCACAGTCACAACAAGTTAGATGTAAGCTAGTGAGCGGTTTTAGCAGCATATCTAAGCCTGAAACACTGTCAGTGGAAACATAGCTTATGCCCTGTAGTACATCCCACTGCCAGCATAAAACTTTCACTGCTTACCCTGGTCGCTTTAGTTTAAAGGTGGGGACAATCTGGTTTGGTGCCTTGTAAATTAACTGGAAGGAAAAATAAACAGAGCTCTAAAAGCATCTGCAAGAGACAATCTGATGGACACAGCTCCAGCTTACAGCTCCATCTCTGGAAAGAAAACATGCCACTGCTGTGCAACCTGGGAGTGTCATGGCTGGGAAGGACTGTGGGATGTGTAACTTTCCTTAGGAGAAGGGCACTGAACTGGAGCACAAGGCACCTGACATCCGCACCACATTCCCTGCAACCCAGGTAGGACACATCGATGTGCATTTTCCTGAGGGAAAACAAATGCATTCGGCAAAACTTGGGGTGAATGTGTATTTTGCATAGAGCAATGTGGGTTTATGCAACAGAGCCCTGCTCCAGAGCACTTCAGTAGAAGATTTCTGAATAAATACAAGGAAAAATGTTTATTTATCAGGGACAACCCTTCTGTGAGATAGGCACATCCCACCTAATGCTCGCCCGTAGTATGGACCCTCCTCTGGTCCTTACAGCTCCAGGCACAAGTCAGCACCATCAGAGAGCCCGGAGTATGTAGGTATCCTCAAAGTAGTTCAACCTCCTCATCCCCTCCCTTTCCTTCCTTCTAACTAATCAATTTAGGAAATTTACAGTATTTACAGCTTGGCTCTGATCTCTTGTTTGTGAGAATGCAAATGAAACGTTGTTGAAGCTTGTCGGGTGCTGGAATACACAAAGCCTTTGTGATATGCTGATTTCTCACGCCAGGCTCACTCTCCTGCCAGGCAGCTGATTGAGTTGCCACCTTCCCGACTACTCTTTTCCCAGGCAGCTGGAGGGTGTGGTGCCACCAACATTTTTTTAGTGGCAAAGCCAGTTCAAGAAATGCCTGCCCCCACCCCTTCAGTTGTGTCAATACAGCTGTCTGCCGAGCTGTGTGGCAATTTGGATGGCTTACATGGTCACGTAAAAAGAATATTTGGGAGGGAGCTAATGTCAGTGGTCTGGTCAGAAGGGACGCTGCACAGCAGAGAGGACACCAAGCTACAGCGGGAACGAGCAGCAACGGGGTGGAAAATCCTTAAACCAACTTTGCCGCTGGTGAAAACTTCATCAGCTGACTCCCTGATGGCACCCCATCCCTCCATGGCTTCACAGGCACCTATAAGTTATATACCAGTTGATCATTACTTATGCAACAGTCCTGGTGTGTCTCGTGGTTGCAGACTTACCACCAGGTTTCCACAGGCAGCCCACCTGAGACACTGCCAGCACAGTTTGGTGCCTTTCACTTTTCACCCGTGGGCTGGGTGAAGGCTTCTCATGGCTGCCATTCCATGGGATTTATAAAAAAGCGGTTCCTGGGGGATGTGAATCCCATGAGAAATCGAGAGATGGGGTCTGATGCATCTTTAGGAAGAGGGCTCCAAGGAGACGTGCCCTCTGAAAATGCCTGGTCAGTGAAGCTACAGCTTGTGAGAAGCGTGAGGCTTCGCATGACTCTAAACAGAGCAAAGGCTGTCCCTGGCAAGCCAGATGGCCCATCATGGTGAAATGGATCACCCATATTGCTGAAACAGCACAGTAACATACCCTGGAGAAGCTGGAAATGGGGGATGGAAAGGCTCAGTGGATGCTAAAGATGGCCAAAGCCAGAGGGGCCAGGAAAGGTACGGAGTCCTCTCCAGAGAGCTGACCCTCCTGGAAAGCATCTGTTGAGAAGTACAGTGGGGACCTGATCCTTCCTTGAGGACACCAAGAAGAAAGGAGTGAAGCGGGTGCTCCCATCCAAAGGAGTCACTGACCCTCAGCCCTGAGCAGCTGGATTGTTCTTATCTCAAAGCTGCTGAGATTTCTCCATGCAACACCAAAGAGGGATTCAGGATATACAGATTTATGGATTTCCAAGTGAAGCAGGCGTTTTCAGAAGGGGTGAGGTTTAGAAGTGGTTTTTATGTTTTGTCTTTGTGAGTCGGCGGAGGTGAGCATACAGCTGTCTCAGACGTGGCTGCCACCAACATGAGCACGCTTGCACTGGTGGCAGAGGTTGGCTCTTCCAGCTGAACGCCTTGCACAGGGTGACTCACAGGCTGTCTTCAGTCATCTTTTTGAGCTGGGCCACCAACCTCACTGGGTTTCCTTATTCTTGGGGCAAGAATTTCTTTCTGTTTCAGAAAGGTTTGAGGAACAGGGGAATTTTATCTTTTACTTTCTCCTAGATTTGCAGCAGTTCCTAATTATACAGGAAGAGACAATTTCATCCCAACAGCTGCTGCTCCTAAGATAATGATCAGCACAGAGTGATGAAGACCACCTGCCTCATGCCCCTGGGGGGGAGAAGTTGTGATAGTTGAAGGCTGGAAGTGTGCAGGGATGACAGCATATCAGCTTCAAAATAGTTTTGTAAGCTTTGTACGCCTTTGCTCTACGAAGTCAGTGACACAAAGAAGAGCTTTGGTCTCAAATGAGTAGTTTACAGGTATTTACTGGACCTGTTCTCCAGAGAGTAGGTTGAAAACAGATTATAACAGAGAGCAGGATGAGAGTTATCCACCTCTCAGACTTCTCTGTAGGTGACAGCAAGCCACATTTCATTGCTGGTGGTCAGGCAGCCAAGAGCTTGGGCACTGGAGGTAGGAAGGTATTGAGTCCACCCTGTCCCACCTAGCAGTCACCCACTCCTCTCCTCTCCACCCATTCCCCTTCCTCCCTGCCCAGCTGACTGGAGGCATGCGGAGGGTCCTGAGACTCCAAGCATTTCTCAGCCTTGAGCACTCATCCAGCAGGTCTCTGTGTCAGTGGCCCTGCAGGCCCGCGTAGAAATGATGTGAAAGCAATAGTAAACAGCTAAACAACAGGGAACAGGAAGAGCAGAGCAGTAGTTATCAACACTGACATTTGGGAAATACAGACTAGGGTTGGCCCAGTTTGAGCAAGAGGCTGGACTGTAGATCTCCAGGGGTCCCTCCCAACCACCACTGCCATGACTCTGACTCACTGATTTCAAGAATTTAGAAAATTCCTGTGTTTTCTGAGACACAGCATCATCTGAGCCTGGTCCCCAGGGTTCTATCAAAAAAAGATGAATGTGTTACTTCTCTCAAAAAGTGGCACCAGTACAAAGAATGAAGGTCAATCACTACTTCAGGAGCAAGTCAGTAAAAAAAAAATCTAATCCTGCCGTAAGTCGTGTAACCTCGAGCTGAAACCATGAGAACCATATAAATGCATGGGAGGAATTCCCTGATGCCATGGAAATAATTGGTCCACAGCTGTCAGAAAAATATGGGCAATGAGAAAGATAAAATCACCAGCCTGGGGAACAGCGTGGCTTCATGAGCAGACAAGATAGCCAAGAGATTCAGGCCTGGTGAGACCACTGGCCAGCAAAACAGCTGAGTCTTGTAGACTTTGTGAAAATTGTGGTTGTATTAAATTCTGTCTGAGAAAAGCAGTTTTGCAAGAAAAACCCACTGAATTAGGTTGGGTTGCCTGTACCTGAGACAGGGCTGGGACTCTGGGATTGTAGCTCTGTCCTAAATTTGGGATTTTTTAGCAGAATTCATGAGATGCATCAGACTAAACACATATCTAAGCAGCAACATTTGGACTGATCTCAAAACTGATCTCCGTTTTTTGTTGGCAAGGCTTAGGTACATCCTGATGGACAACTGGGAAAGGAGCTTGAAATCAAGATGCAACCAAAGAGTTCAATGTCTGATGTGTGTGTCAAAAGGAGATCCAGTCGGGATCTGCATAGAGCAACGGGTTAAAAAGCTCATTGGTTTCTCCAGGGACCAAGAAAATGGTGCCAGGAGTTTTGAAATTAGCACTGAAGACAAAAAGGGAAAGATGAGTAAATATGAGAGAATAGCACAAGCATGAAACGAGCCTCTTCCAATGGGTTGTCACAAGGAACCAGTTAAAAAGTGAGTGTAAGCAATGCGTTTGTCAATGAGCTTTGGGCTTCTGCTGCCTACTTAGAAAGTGGTTGATTAAGATTTGGCAGGAACAAGCACTTTGGCAGCAATGAATACCATTTTATTTCAGTGAGAAAGCTGTGATTCATGTCCCTTGCACTTTGTTTCTTTTGAATATTGCCACTTTGGACTGTAGATGTAGACAAAAAGGAGGGTGCACAGGGATGTATTTCCAGCACGCAGAGATCCGTAGCTGTTCCTTCTTGGCTACAGCTGAAAATGCCAAAAATCTGCCAAGCCAGCCCTTGTTCAGCTCTGGGGATGCCCCTCACCCATAAGCAAAGTTCATCACAAACTCATCCCACATGAAACCGCAGCAAATTTCAGCTCTCTGAACAAGCTGTTCTCAGTTTGCACCAGTCCCAAGGCGAGGGCTTCCTGAGTCAACGCTCAGGTCATTGACATCTGTCCTGTTCTCTCTAATGCCCAACAAACCTTTCTGATTGTTATGACATGTGCTGATAGCTTTGCTACCTAGCCTCACACACCATCAGACATATTTGGCACCTGAAAATTAATTTGAATGCATATTTGTTTCAACCCTTGATAAGAACTGAATGTTTTGCAGCTGAAGTTTTCAAGACAGAAATATAATGACAATTTTTGGATTGTATTTTTAGTTAAGGAAAAAGTATTTTAGTCTCTCATCTTCCAGAATTTCCTAACAGTGTCCACATCTGATCCACACACAGTTACAGAAACCAGGTCAGATTGGAAAACAGACAAGCTTGGCAATTGCTGGACCCTACAGAAATGTCTCCCAAACAGCCCCCTCTGCACAGTGGCATTTGCTACCAGATTTATTTCCCATTAACACTGCTGGCTGTGTTGATGGGCCATTGTCTCCATTGATTTTTTTTCCATTAAAACCACAAGTGCATGATCCTGCCCGTGGGAAGCACGTGTAGCCTGGCTGCTTCCCAGGGGCTGGTTGCTCAGAGCACGGTCCTTGCTGCACCTCTTCTCGCTGGGCTGGACCACACAGGCTATGGCCTCCATCCTGCATCACCTCCAGATCCTCCCCTCCCCTTCTGGCTGCTGTGATGAGGACCCTGGAGAGCCCTGCCTGGCCCTCACCCCGGGCAGATGAAGGGAAGGAGTCAAAAATGTGGCTGGAGGACCTGCTGCCCTCCTCCCGCACACCATGCAGATGGCTAACAGCACTGTCCTCTGAGGGGATGCTCCATTACCCCCATAGTAAGAGGAGGCAACAGCCTCTTCCAGCCTACTGTGAAGAGGGCATCCCCCTGGGATGCACTGGGCTGTTCCCCAGCACTGATGGAGGTGAGCACTGTCAACATCCCCAGGGTGGCCAGCAATTATCAACTGGTCTATTGTTTCAGGGACTAATCTGATGGAGCAAAAGGCCACTGGTTTTGTCAGTGCTGGACATTTCTTTCTGGCAGAAAAGGTTAACAAATGGTGACTGAAGGGCAAATGTGCTGAAGAAAAATGCCCTTCCTTCGCCAAGTGTCTCCACCAAGCCTCTGCCCACATCTGCCAATCTCCACCCCAGCAGCCGCTGTCCCACAAGGCTGACCCAGGCTGAACTCAGGCTGCCCAGCTCACTGCCCTGGGCTGGGACCAAACACTTTTCACCACTCTCCAACTGGCAGCAGAGGAGCATGGACAATTTTGCTGCTTGTCCTTCCCCAGTTGCTCACATACCTTCAGTAAGTCACGGGACTGAGAAGGGTCAGCCCAAAGCAAGCAGAACATCAAGCTTTTCCCAGGTCAAACACAAATTGTTTGATGAGAGCCTGAAAATACTAGTTTTACTTATGGCTCTGCGGTGGCCTGAGAGATGGAAATGTGCCCAAGCCAGTGCCAGTCCACGGCTACCCGCACAACCAGCTGCCTGGGGCTGTTTGCAGCCCATGTTTCCACCCTCCCTAACCTATCTCACTTCCAAATCTGTCTTCTGAGAGCCCACACTACCAGCTCCAGGTACACATAGAGCAACCTCAAACACAAATGAGGCCAGTGCCAACCCAACACTATCTCTCCAAAGAGCCCCAGCCATCTTTCTCCCCTGCCCTAACATGCTGCAAGTTGATCTCATGAATGGTGACCTGCCAAAGCCCTGTCAGAGGCTGAGGAGGCTCCACAAGAGCTATTGTGACTTGTTCATAGTAGTTAAAAGATGGTGTCCTGTCCTAGTTCCCTGCTTCATACCCAGGACATCTCTGTCCTTCCCCAGCGTGGTGGCAAGGAAATTTCTTGGTTCTACCAATGTGGGAGTAGGGGAAGATGAAGGTGAGAGCTGTCTGTTTGCATGCTCAAGAGAAGTGTGATATGGTCCTCAGCCCAGCCAGTTGCAAAGCGGTTTATGTTAGAAGACCAAATAAATGGATTGAGAGTTTGCAAATGGGCACAGAGACCTCAAACTGTTCTGCTTCTTGGGGGCATTAGGAAGAACTCTGCTGAATTCTCTGTTGGGTTCAGGGAAGTATTTCCTTACATTTTGAGCCATTTTCAAGATGGCATTAAACTCCACAGACCTCATACTTTGAAAACATTCACTGTGCATGCATGTTCTCCAGTTGGTAGCTTGCAGTTCTCCATGCATGAGTCCCTAAAACGCGTAATCCAGGTTAGACATTAAACATTAAGCATGATATTTGGAAAATTATGCTACTGCCAATCTGCCCAGTAATGTTGAAGTTTAGTGCAATTGTCTTTTCCAAGAGGCATCTCAAACACTCTTCTATGTGCTCAGAAAGATGATGGAGTCTCCTTTCTTGGAGATTTTCAAAACTCAGCTGGTCAAGGCCCTGAGCAACTGAGGGTCCTAAACAATTTGAAGTGAGCCCTCTTTGGAGTAGGAGGTTGGACTAGAGACCTCCAGGCACCCCTCTGAACCCAAATAATTCATGGCTTATGGAATCTGCTAATTGAGAGCTTTCTCCTAGGGAAGAACTTGAATGACTTCACCTTGGTTTGAACTTCATCCTTCTAGGTGAAATGAGGAAGCTAACTTGCTTCAGCCTGTCCTTCTCTCCAAGTATTGCTGAGCATAACAGACCAAGGCCAGTGACTGAGGCTCCAACAACTTGCCCCTGCTTTTGACAGCACTCATATGAAGGCAGACATGTCCAAGTACTGTACAACATAGTAGTCAGGGTATCATCATTCTTGCATGCATCCGTCCCTCACACATGCAAAACTGGATGATGCTCAGCTGCACTAAGACAAAGTCAAGTGGTGGCAAAACCATTACCCAAGTCCTCATAACCTGGAAATGCCTGGGGTATGAGGTCTTTCAGAAACCCAGCACCCATCAGTGTGACACAGCTAATGTGATCCCAATGTGTCAGCAGAGATCTCTCCAATGATGAGAAAGAATTATGAAGAACACTGTATAAGACATCAGCAAGAGCAGATCTGTTCAGTGAAACATGAACTCTTACGATAACTGAGGCATGGGAGGACTGCAATTGTAGTGATGGGAAAAGAAACCCTTTCCTGGGAGGAGATGCTACATGGGCTCAGCCTGCTCAGCTGGTAAGATGAAGGCTACAAGAGACTGCAGTTGTCTGGGGAATATTATGGAGTCTGGGAGGGAACAGTTAAGGTGACATTTCACCTGCTAACCACAAGAAGGTTCTCAGATGGGTTGTGCAGCACCAGGGGCATACCAATGGATTTTCTGTGTCCATCTGCCTCACCAGGATTGCACCAAAAATTATCTGGGATAAGCTGGCAATTGACATCAGTACGGTGCTGTCCTCAGGACTTCTGTCTTTCTCCCTTGACTGCAAAGGGATGTGAAACAGCCATCTTAGACCAGCCACATGGTGTTTTCACAGCTCGAGGCTGGTGAGTTGAATTTCCCCAGCATGTGCTCTGCAAACCGGGTTGGTTTAACCCGTTTAACAAATCCACCCAGAACGTCGGTGTTGGAACACGCAGGTGCATCCAGGCTGATAACTACAACCATTTCCATTAAGCAGGCAGAGGAAGCCAGGCAATGAGCCTTAATGGGATGCTGGGTGCAATTACACCGCAGCAGATCCCAGCCAAGCTGTGGAATCTGGCACGGGCAGTGCTACAGCCCTCCAGGCCTGGGCCCTGGCACACCTGGCAGCATATGATGGGGCCCAGGGGCAAGCAAGACTCTTAGTGGTGACCTTCTTAGCATGTAAGCGTGAATGAGAAAGGACACATGCTTTTTAGTTGGCAGCCTGGTACTAGGCAAAACACCCTCAGTGTAACACTGCACTGGCTGCTGAAGAAGTCAAAACTGTGGAGGCACTGTTGTTTTGAACTGTGTTTCTATGTCTTCCAAGATTTAAATGTGAGTAACCCTAGGAGAATGTGTTGCTCCATCCATTAGATGCGCTTTGCTACCCAGCTCTTGATGTTAGTATCTCCTAGCATCAGGCTAAGCAGACATGCCCGCTCTTGTTTTACCAGGAATCCTTCTGGGGCTTTGGCGGAGCTGACATTTTACAAGGCGCAGATCCTTGCCAACTTTTAGCCTGAGAAGGCACCTTCAGCAAAGCTGAACAGCACACTAGGGTTTGCAATGTGAACCAGCTCTCAAGGATGAGCTGTATCTCCTGCCCTGAAGGGGGGGGAAGAGATGAGGCAGGGAATAGCTATCCAAACAAGTTTGTACACACACATGATTTTATAATGTGCTCCCTAGAAGAGACTTGCCACGGTGTGGAAGAGTTTGGAGAGTATTGTCAGGATCACAGCCCTGTCCCTCCAAGGAGGATGGGACGGGCATGCACAATGCACTCTGCTAGCATTTGACTACTCCAGCCCAACCGCTGCGGATGGTTTTGGGAACAACACAACCATGCAGTATTGTGAGGACACCGAACAGCTCAAACTCAGCAAGTTAGTGTCTCCTTTGTTTACCTAGCCCTGCGGGGAAATTCTTAATGAGGTGACAATGAAGCTGCCAGATGTCATTGACTGCACATGGAGGCTGTTTCACCTGCATCCAGCAAGGCAGGAGGTGATTTCAGAGTGAAGATGTTTGATCGTTCTATGCTTGAAGAGCAACCAATACTGTCTTGCCAAGAGACAGACAGCGGGTTTTACTAGCACCAAGAATAAACAAAATATCAGTAATGATCGTGGTTAGGCCCCAGGCAAATGCTGCTCTCAGATATGCTGCTAGCTTCTGAATCGTTCTGGGGAAAATTAGCAAAGTGCTAATTAACATCTCACCAGAAGCCAGAGTCCATCTCAGGGCACAACTTCCCTGCAGCATCTCACTCTCCCCTGACCAAGCTGCACTACTTGTGAGGGGGTGAGCAGAGAGACCACCTCTGAATAATATGTTGGGGAATAATAAGGTACCAAAGGAAATTTTATCATTGAAAAAAATCTCCTTGGAGAAGGGAGACACAGAAGCTGACTGATGGTGTTCACCCCCCCACGGCAATTAAATTCACAGTGGGCATGACCCTGCAGACCAGAGAGAGTGGGCGAACAGCCTTGCTGGGGACCAGCACCCACTGTGACAGCATCTCTCTCCACTTCCCCCACTCAGAGGCAGCCTTGCTTTTGCACCCTGAGCCTGACAGGGAAACACCTGCGCATGGTGGCACTCAAAGGACAAGCTTCCTACTCACTTCCAAAGGGTTCCCTAAGACAAAATGGGTTCATCTGTTGTCAACAGTTGTGTCTCCATCACCTGCTCTGCCCCAGAATGGCCCTGGTCCACACCCTCCAGCAACACCTTTCCTCAAGACCTTTGGTCTTTCCAGCTGACCTGCTGGCTGATGAGAATCACACTGGCTCCCAGCGCTCTCAGCCTCGTACATGCATAAACCGCTCCTGGGAACCCCCGTCGTATTACGAATGTTTAAAATGGGAGACAAACGCATTCAAGCTAAGCGATGAGTTGACTGTGTAATCAGAAACAAGTCATGAAAGAAAACACGGGCTTTGAAAGTACCTGCCACAAAGTCAGCTCTTGTCTCTCAGATGGCATCTTCTGCCAAGGCTGTCTGAGGGCAGTAATGAGGGGGTTGCCCAGTCTGACAGTGATGCTCCCTCCACTGGGGAACTGGGTCAGAGTCTTGCTCTCCCTGAAAACAGACCTGAAAAAAACCCAAACCTTGAATGTTGGACCAGTTCCCTGCCTGACCCTGCAGGACAGCCCAGGGGAGCTGCATGCACCTACCTGGTGGTCAGGGGAGACATGGGCATCCCAAGGCTGATTATGTGCCACAGCCTCAGCCACAACTTCTCCCTGCCTTTTCTTCAAGGTAGGATCTCTTGCTTTGTGCTGTGTGATTTCTGAGCTCTCTTCCCACTCCCTTCCCCCACAGCAACAAGCTTCTCAATTTTTACCTGGCAGGCTGGGATACCTTGGTTTCCTCTCCCCTCATTTTCCCAGCTTCACATGAAGGTACCAAACGCAAGCATTTCCCATATACTTCCTGCTTTATTCCCCAACCCAAACACAGCCTCATGGACTTTCAAAGGTTTATCAGCACTTTCTATATCACACAATTTGAGAAACGGTGACTGTACACACATCGCATGTTGTCACATGCTGGTAGCTCAATTCTGCCTCTGGAGAAGACAACTGATATCAGAGATGAAGAGAGCTGAGCAGGGTGAGCATCTCCCCTGTCTCCCAGAAGAGTGTTACCATCCTGGGCTTCTCTGCCAGCACCCGTCCCCAGTTCTGTCCTGCAGCCTGCATCTGTCTTGACTCATTTGCTGTGCACGCTCTCCAGGGCAGGAACTGCTGTGGACATCGGCTAATAACAGCAACAGGAGGGGAAGAGGACACAAAGGCACTCGAATAAAGAGGATGTGGATCCAGTTGTCTCTTTAGCTGATCCAGCACTGTTTGCAGCCCCACAAGGCTGACACCCAGGAGGAATTAGCGTGATCGGAAGCTCTCGCCTCTCGGTGGCTGCTCCCGTGGGACTGGCTTCAGCACAAATGGCTGCTGCCAGATTAATTTCACTCCGGGCTGTGATCTGCTTGAGCTGCCCTGTCCAGGGCTGCGGAAAGGATTTGTTCTGCTGATAGGTAGCCCTGGCAAGGGGATGTTCCCGAGCAGCTTCTGGCACAGACGAGCAACTCCCCCTCCTTCCACACTGGTGTAGAGAAGAGTTAATCGTCTTTGATCAATGCAAAATCAGGTGTAAAACAGGAGTATCCAGCCCAGGCCATTTAATTCTCCGAGATCTAAGCGGTCTCGTAATCTTCATCAGCATTGCTTCCTGCTTGAAATGCTTTTCATTAGCTGCTCATTCAGTGAACACAACCACTTCTGCTACCTCAGCAAAACACATGCCACACTTCTTGCTCAGCAGCAGAAGGCAAACATTTTATTGCATTTTAATGACTGGCAGTTTTGGCAGTTGCTTCCTGGTCTCTGTGTTTCTTCTACCCTCCTACTGAGAAGCCTCTATAAACTTTGATTGCAGAGATGTGCTTGACCAAAAGCAATCTGGTACCTCCTCAGCCTCCAAGTAGCTGCACAGCCTGATGCAGTTCCAGGGGAAGGCTGAATGCTTGGTCACCTCAGTTTCCTTTCGATCCAGTCCTGGAAGAAGTGAGACAGGCTGAGCATAGCTGTTTAGTTGCAAACTTTGGCTGTCCCACCAAGACCTTTGCTTATCTCATCAATCCTGCTGGGAAATTTCACACAAAAATTTTTCTTCTGAAAACAATGATTTCTTGGAGCTGAAATGTTTCAGAGGAACATATCAACGCCAAAAAAAAAAAAAACAACAAGTTTTGAGTTGCAAAATTAAGAAAACCCACTGATGGAGTGTCCTTTCCCAACCCAGCCATCAAGGAACTTGGCCAAGCAGACCAGAAACCCTCTGCGAGAGCGGTGCAGCCTGCCATCAGGATGGGGTTAAGGCTTGCTCTGACACTGCAGTTTTAACCCGAGAACTGTTGAGTGACTAGAGAAGATCACCATCCCAGCCCTGGCTGACTGGTTCCAACCCAGCTACCCAGGATCTGTTTGCCAGTCAGTGTCCCCGATGGATCTCCTGGATGATGCACGAGGACAGGTTCTCCGATGCGGTCACCTGCAGATTGCTCCCTTTCTCCTGGGCAGACTGTGCTTCGCAGCGCATGACCCGCTGCTCCTCTCCCAGGCTTAGTCTTCCTGTGCCTGTGAGTCACACCGAGTGTTTAAAAGAAAATTTTGGTGCTTCATTTCTTCATTTTCCTGTGTCTGGGGGTTTTCCAGCCTCTGATCCACACCCTTTGCGCTGCTGTGGAGGAACTGGTTCTCCTCGCTTGGGCATGATCCTCAACGTGCCCGTAATTCACTCACAGCCCCTGCGCTAAGGTTAACAACCCTTTTCCTTTGTTCTGCTGCTGCTTCAATGGCAAGGCATAGGCAGAGAGAAGACAGGGCAGGGAGTGTGCCTTAGAGCTCCCACCAGCTGCTGATGGGCTCTGAACAGGGAGCCGTAAACTGGCTGGATTGGGGCTGACAGAAACCATCACTGCCCAAGGATGGGACTCACGACTGCCCAGGGCAGTGGCCGTGGGACTGCCAGCATCCCTCCAGCAGCATCAGTCTTTTTCCTGCTCAGGCACTGCACTTAGTGGAGTCCTTCCCCATTTACCCCCCTGAAAATGAATGACAGAATCAGGCCCAGCATGATTGTGGCTATCATCAGCTCTGACTCACGGTGTACAACTCCCTAAAGAGGAGGGTAAATGCAGTGCACAGAAACCCCAGGGGAACAAGAACAAGGGCAGGTCCCTTCTCATTCCTGCGGCATTATCTAGGATCGATCATTGCCTTAACGTAACACAAACCCCTCCGCTCTGCTGCCTGCCTCTCACCCTGCGGAGTCATGCTCCAGTGATTTTCTTTCAGGGTAACTCTGAGCCTGAAGCCCTGTAGGACTTCCCAGGCAGCCCTTTCCAGCAGGGGGATTTTGCTGAGTCTGCAAAATAATTCAGCACGGGGAGGGGGGGCGTTTGTGGGCCCCAAATTCTCCAGTTTTTCTCCTTCAGCTCTGACTCCCCTGAATCACTGTCACTGACGTCTCAGGTCGCCCCGGGACAGCAGATCGCTGAAGTTGTCTGAATTCAGTATTTTCTCCGCTGCACAAATTTTGCCATGTCTTCCTCCTCCCCCACAGCACCCTCAAGGTCACATTGGGAGGTTGTGTGATCTGATGAAAGGGAACAGGGACAAGGGAAAAAAAAAAAGCCTGGCGAGATGAAAACTGATCCCAGGCTCCAGCTCCAGCCTGTTCCCTTTGGCCCCTCTTGGCTCGCTACACGCTGCCCCGGGGTGTTCGCTCCTTGAACCCGGGACGCACTTTTAGGAGGGTTATGAAAGGAATTGTGCATTCAGGTATTCCAAGAACTGGCTGAGTCTTTGTCCAGAGAACGGATGGTAAAGCCTTAGTGCCCGAGATGAAAACTGATCCCAGGCTCCAGCTCCAGCCTGTTCCCTTTGGCCCCTCTTGGCTCGCTACACGCTGCCCCGGGATGTTCGCTCCTTGAACCCGGGACGCACTTTTAGGAGGGTTATGAAAGGAATTGTGCATTCAGGTATTCCAAGAACTGGCTGAGTCTTTGTCCAGAGAACGGATGGTAAAGCCTTAGTGCCTGCTCCTTAAGTAAAGGATTGTATAACCCGGGCATGCTGCAGTGCTCCTGCTGGCAGGTGATGAGAAACTGGGCAGAAAACAGCTTTTGAAATGCCCAGCTGGACAAAGAAGGGCCTCCCTGGGGAGCCCTGACCCTCCCTCACCCCACTCATAACCTGACGGATGCTTCTCTGCCCCGAAGGACATTCTCAGAGCTTTACCAGCAGCCAGAGTGCTTGCATCTGTACCAGTAATTTAAATATGCCTGGCACTGTTTCCTGGCCCTGAGGCCACAGACACAGAACAATCTCTTAAACTTTCTTACTCTCCAAGCCAGGATGGATGCATCCAAGTTCACAGGGCAAGAACATCAAGTCCGTGCTGCCCTTCCACTTTTCTCCAGGAATTGTTTCTGAAAGCACTAGTTGGCTTGACCCAAAATCATGCCAGGGACTTGCAACCACAGTGAGACCAGGGAATATTCCTGATGGCCACGGAGGCCTTCCAGACCAGGTCCCTGCGGTGCAACCCTTTCTCATCCCCAGACTTACTGCGGCCGGAGCAGGGTGTGCCGGGAGAGGCAACCCCAGCAGGGAGCAGTGACTTGCACGTACTTACCCGAATAGCACAGGGCAGCTGCAGCTTTCTGAAGCGTTGTGCCATTTTGCTCAGTCCTTGAGCTCCAGCTGTCCTGAGCTAATGGATGTTGTGCATTCCCAGCCCACCAGCAGAGACCTGCAGTTTTCATTACACTGCTCTTACCTGCAGCACCTTACCAATGCCCCAATGCTAATGTCTCTGCCTAGGGACATGGGGCAGCACAGGGCGTTCTCCTCTCTGGTGCTGTCTTACACCCAGCTACGGTCCAGCCGCTGCAGAGGATTTGGTTTTGATGCATCCCTCTCTGGCTTTATGCACCAGTGCTTGTGAGAGGGCTGTGTGCAGTGTGAGAGGGGAATAAAGACAGGAGAGAAAACACCGCTTTGCTGAAATTACACGGGAGAGCAAGATGAAGCCTGCAGTGGGAGCTGAGAGCAGGAGCGCGGGCTGTCCTCTAAACCAGGGCTGGGACAGCAAACTGCTTCCCATCGCAGCTCCTCACCTTGGGCCAGCACGGGCAGAGGCGAACAGCATCCCTTGGCTCTGGCTGTTGGAGAGGCAGTCGCAGCAGATTTCAGATGGGGGAAGGGATGAGGTTAGGATACTTGCACCATGAAAGTCACTGGCAAGGCTGTACATGTCCCTGAAAATCCCTGCTATTGTTTGAAGCTCTCCTCAGCACCAGTGGGATTTTCTTGCCTTGTTTCCTAAAATCCTCACCATGATTTTCAGTGCTAATAAGGTGGAAAGGCAGAGTTTTTGTGCCCATGTGGCAAATAAAGGGCAGTGGGACTTAGGAAGCTTCAGGAGCTCTGGTTTCACTGTTCTTCCTCCCGCTGATGGCAATGGCACTACAGACTCCAGCAAGGTCATTGGGAGGTTATTTCCCATCCCACTGCAAAGCTGAGGAGCTCTTGGCCTGCCAGTGCACAGCGGGACTGAGCTGCACAAAAGGGACAGCATGCCCAGCTCCCAGCCCTACATGAAACAGCCCCAGAGAGAGCTTTGCGCTTCGAGGTGTGCCCCTTCCTAAGGCAAAGCATCTGGGAAGAGAGTCTTCACAAAAAGCATCTCTCTCTTCTCAAGGAAAACTTTCCCCAATGCCCTGTGTCCATGGAGGATGGCTGAGCTCCCCAGAGGCTTGTGCAGACCAGGAGTCTTTGGAAGTTTGGAGCAGGACCCTTTGTGCATCCCCTTGCCTCTCCTTGGAAGGCGAGGTAAGGGTTAATCTACACTAAGTCCCTCTTTCAGCCTGGGCAGGAACCTGAGTTTCTCTTGCAGGTCTCTAGGCTCCCCTTTTCTCAGGATTGCGCTGAGCAGTTCTCTCCCCCTTCTCCTTCATTTTTACCATTTGCACCCATTTTTTCTGATGCCCCAAACACAAGCGTTTTGCTCGGGTGCCATGTTCCTCGGCCTGAGTGCTCGGATGAGCCACCCGATACGCTCCTGCTCCTTCGCTGGGAAGGTGCCAAAGTGCTTTCTGCAGAACTGCTGGACTCTTTTCCAGCAAACATCCTGTCAGTAGCTGGATTGTTTGAATATCCAGGGAAATCAAGCGCAAACTGCAGATTGGCCAGGCGTGTTCCCAAGAAACAATCTTATCAAAACTTCTGGCAGAGAAAGTGCCTGGTTTGACAGAGCATTTTCAGGGGTAGGCATGGAGAGCAGAGATTCAAGCACCGTCTTTGTTTGAGCAGAGTCGGAAGCTTGGCTCCGCTCCTCTCGCTCCCAGTGCATGCCCCAGGCGCAGGCTGCAGAAACAACTGTCTTCATCCAGAGTGTGTAATTAAATGTTCGTTGGGCCAGGAGAAGGCTGGTGTGCACGGTGCAGAAGACACACGTTCAGGTACCTGAGCTGTTTCTTTTCCTAGGGTAACGTACCACAGGACTGTCTTAGGCAATGAGGACCCAAATCACGTCTTCTCAAGCATGATTTCAGATGTCCCAGGTTTCATTCTGCCTCATAAATCAAATATTTGGGGAAGCTCTGTCTTTTTTTTTCCTTTTCACAAAACCAAGCTTTCATTTCCTATAAGCAGTGAGCACAAGTTCGACCCTCCTGAGAACATCTTCACATTTCTGTTTCGGGTTTTCAGCAAGACATCATCAAATATCAGATGGAGCAACACACTCCAAAGTGGCCATCACACTCCACCCTAAGGAGCCAGCAAAGCGATGTGTAGCTCAACCAGCAGGATTAGCAGCTGTGTTTGCAGTGTGGGACATCACAACGCCCAGCATCAGAAAAAGCTGCTTCCTGAATGTTTTATATGCTATTGTTAGCAGCAGTAATCCTACAGTACAAGAGCTGTAAGGGATTAGGAAGGAAGAGCATTCTCCCTGTGTTGCAGTGATTGCACAGTAAATTTCCACAGATTAGCATGTACTGAGTTGAGGATTTCTCAGATATAGCAGTCCTGTAGTTGCTGCTACTTTTATGGGCTTTTTAAACAATAAAGGAGTGAAGAAAAAAAGTTGTACCACTAGCATGTAAACCTCAAAAATTTATGTTTGTTTTTTCTTTTCCAGAACAGTTGTAGGGCCCAAATCTGCTTTTATAATAATTTTGTTGCTGTTACTTGGATTTTGGGCAAGTGTGCACCTTCAAGACGGCTTTCCTAGGAGCGCAGGATGGCTGGTTTCTTTAGCAATGAGTTTCCATGTTGCCAGCCATCATCAAGCTTCAAAAGTATGAAATCAAATTAAAATAAAGGTATTTAAGGATTAAAAACACATGTTGGATCCTATTTTGCCTACTGCATTTTGACCTTGTCTGTGTTTTCAAGCTTTTGTCTACTTCAACTAACCTAAAAATAAGAATAGGCTCAGATTAACCTCCACAAGTGGGTTTGTGGTGGGAAACCTGTGCATGCACCTGTAGGTCTTACCCTTTCCTACTGTACTGTGCTCTCTGTTCACTGTGCAGCCCCCTGCCCACTAGAAAGCTACAGCTCTGGCTCTCCCATGGGCCCCAGACAGCCTTGGTTATCCATCTCTGCCATGCTGGTACCTGCAGGGAGAAGAGTAACACACTTACCGTCTGTGCGCCTGGTTCCCATTTATTTGGGTTGTGTTGGAAAGCTGAGCTTTGCCAAAGACCAGCTGCCCGCCCATCACCTTCTGGTCCATCCTAGGCTGAGTGTGCAGTTTCTTCATTTGGAAGGAAAACCTAGCAAGAAGGATGCTTTTTGTTCTCTTTTTCTTACTTAAAAGACCTTTAAACACTTCCAGATATGGTAACTAGCTGGGATTGATCTGTCTTCACATAGGCACAAAGAAGGGCACAAACTCAAGGCAACATGTACTTTTTCATCCGCCCTGTGCCATGGTGCTTCTTCACCATTCACATGGGTGTCAACAACAGCCTTGTCCAAGTTTCCCCTCGGCAGTGTGACTAGAGCTATTTTCTATGGTCTGTATGACTCTCATTTTCCATGGGGCTAGAAGAGGAGATGGAGCGGTGACATGTGACAGACTGATTTAGGCCCTGGTGAGAGGATGTTAACAGAACTGGGACACCGGCAACGTATTACAGACAAGCAGGATGTCTTTTCTCCTCTAACTCCGTGGATCAGCAGAGCTTAACCTGTTTGCTCCTTCCATAAATGTCCCAAAGAGAACTGAGGGTGTTTCCAGGCGTTTCCCACCAATGGTCAATTAGTGGTGTTGATATCAGGGGTTTACAGAAATGCTCTGTTACAGACCAGAGCCATGCCTGGTATAACCATGATGGCAAAGAACAAAATCCAGAGATTGAGGAAGGTGTAGCAGAAGCTGAATTCCCATTTCTTTTGGGAATTTCAGCAACAGCAATGGGCATGCATCTCCTCAGAGTCAGAGGCTGCTTGCAGCTGCAGGTGCTTCTCTCTCTTGCCTGGGCAGAAGTACTGTCCCTCTGGTGAGAAAGACACACAAGTGGTTACAATGCCCTGGTCATCCTTCTTTTGCATCAGAGGGTCAGAAACTTTCCCCATGAACTTGTGTGTGAGTGCTCCGGCCAGGACTAATGGAAGCAGACAGAGATGACATGAGGCAGCCAGTGAACCCAGGATAACTAGAAATGAGAGGCTTTTCTGCTGAAAATTACCTGGTGCCTGGTTGCTCCGACCGGAGCCCAGACAAAGGCAAGCTGCTGGGTGGGCACCAAGGTGTGCCAGGGAGGAGCAGGGCTGCAGGGATAGCAGCGCTCTTGCCCAGTAAAGCATCGTGGGAGGATCTGGAAGATCCCAAAGTTAGTGCTGTGGTTGGGTCACTTGGCCAAGTCCTAAGTCAGGTACTTTGTCCATGTAGTCCATGATGTGTTATGGCACTCTCACAGACAGCTGCTATTACCTGTATAGCAAAGATTATATCCGGAAGCCAGTTGGGTCCCTCTACCACAGTGTCCATGCGTCCTGAAAACCACCCTCCTGACACGAGTCCTGTCCTGACGTTACCAGGACATCTCATGTCTTGCAAATTAACTCCAGATCATCTAGATTATAAAGCTCCCATCAACCCTTCCCAGATCTATCTGTTGCCTTTGGGAAGGAAGCAACTGGTTCCCACCTCAATCTTTAATGCTATCACTTACTCCTTTCAGGTCAGCGGACCTAGGCTGTTTAGCCACACCTGCCCTCTTCTAGACCTTGTTTTTTTCCAAGGGAATTTGCTGATGTGAATGCATAAAAGGCAGGAAATGGAAAAATTCAAGACCTGTTAGTGAGAGGAACTCGCCTAACCTTGACTATCCAGAGCATCTCAGCAATCCAGCCAGGAACTGCAGTCCAAGAACATCTACATGGCACAGGGCTTAGTGCCCTGCAGTGGAGAATGAGAAATATTCACATGCTGTGTCCAGTGCACGCGACTTCATGGCCAGCTTGAGCCTGAGTAGCAGGGTGCACGTGGCATATAAATAAACTGGTTCCTAAAAGACCTGTGATGTCAGCATGCCTGGTTTTCACCATTGCCTTGTCTGTTTTGAAGGAGCACAAGACACTGCAGGTCCAGCTCCATCTTCATATATGCTGATATATGCTCAGCACCCGCCATCGGCCTCTTCTTGGTCCCTAACCCAAATGCTCAACTTGCACTGTTGAGCAAGGGAACACAAAATTTAAAGGGTGTCCAAGGGTGTTAACTATGGGGATTCTGGATATTCCTGTTGTTCTAGAAATAGCTGATAAGATTTCAAAGCTCCTTAAATTGCTAGCCTTAACCTCGTGAATGCCACAGGCAAGTGAGAGATGCTCAGTTCTTACTTCAACACACTTTGAGTTGCATTGGTGACATCTTTGTTCTAGGAGATATGCCCCACAGTAACTCACAGAGGAGTTACTCGTCAGGCTGCACTATAGGAGCTCACTGGCTGTGAGTGATGGAGGAGGAAGAAGACAGGGCTGTATTAGTTACAAAATGATTACAAGCTGCTTACACAATGCGCCCATAAAAAGGTGAATGGATCATAAAAAACAGGGCTGGGAGACACCGCAAGATGTCAGCTAATCCCCTTCCCAGCACAGTGGTGGTTGTGTTGCTTATGGCAGGAATGTGTCTGACCTGGTTTTAAAATCCTCTCAAGCTGCAGTCGCAAGATTTTCCCCAGACAATTTCCCCAGCATTTGCACTTCCTGACGGTCTAAAGGTTTCCACTGGTGTTGAACCAAAACATTCTTTGTTATAGTTTATTTTCACTATTTCTCTTCTCTTTACCCATGAACAGTTTGTCGCCTTCAGCTTTGTGCAGATTTTTCACTTGAAATGGCTCGGCAGCTGTAGAAACTATGCCCACTGTTGTAAAAATATCAATTTTGTAGGAGGCATGTAAAGGGTTTTCCTAAGGCTCCACCTTCCATGAGCACACACACACAGACACACGCTAGCATACTCCTCTTATTATTTTGGGAAGTCCTCTTGTTCCACCATGGAAGGAGAAAAAGAGATCTGCCTGCCCCAGGCAATGAGACCCGCTGTCGCCGGAGTGAAGCAGGATATGAAGTGGAAATAATACGCCAGAGTGCAAAACTGAAGTGGGATGCCTCTCACCTCCGCTGTAAAATGGCTAAAAGGCAGGGAATCCCATGTAAGCTAGTCATCCCCAGCTCCCTTTATAAGCACTGGAGAGAAAAAAGTACAAGTGATTCCTCTGGCTCTGACTTACCTGTCAGGCAGGTGAATCGTGCTCCAAAAGTGCCTCACGGCTTTTATTGACCCTGAAGCTGCTCTAGACGGCTTGCTCAGAGGGAGGCAATGACAGTGTCTCCCACATCTCTGGATGCAGGGGAGGAGTGTGAAGCCAGCCTGAGAAGCTCCAGTGCCAGAGCCTCAGTCTGGGCAATAAAAGGATCAGGGCCTTTTCATCTTGCAACTCGGAAAACATTCCTCTGTCCCTAATTTTTGCTTCTTGTTTTCTCTTTCAGTATAACCTCTTTATATGGAGTCCAACCACCGGCTTTCTGCAGTTTTCAGACATCCTTAAACTTCAGAAAAGTGTGCTAGAATAGAATAGAATGGAATAGAATGGAATAGAATGGAATATTTCAGTTGGAAATTATCTACGCCAATCATCTAGTCCAACTGCCTGACCATTTCAGGGCTGACCAAAAGCTAAAGCATGTCATTAAGGGCATTGTCCAAACGACTCTTAAACACTGACAGGCTTGGGGCATTGATCATCTCTAGGAAGCCTGTTACAGTGTCTGACCACCCTCTCGGTAGAGCAATGCTTCCTAAAGTCAAGTCTGAACCTCCTGCACACTCTGAAACGATATCTATACCGACACCCTGAGCAAGACTCGTCGTTGGCCGGTTCTGCTGTGATGAGGGGTAGGCAGAGCAATCAAGGAGGATAGCTGGTGTTTCTAGACGTGCCTCAAAGGAGGAAAGTTGGTGAGGGGTGCATATGTGAGAGGTGTATTTGTAAGGTATGCTGCACTGTGGAAGTGGGATGGCTCCTTAGCTGGCAAGCTCTTACCCTCACTAATGTGCCAGCCAGGCTCTGGGGCACTGGAACTGGTGCCAGCACAAATCCAGACTGACTTCTTGTTACAAAGGCAAATGTCCCTGATGGGGAATTTTTCTGATACCCCTTGAGGTGAGTTAAACACACGTTTGTGCTTAAATATAAAAGAGAACTTTAATGAACAATGCATTAGGCAGAGCTCTGCCGCAATAGGTAGTTCTACATAGAGTCTGCAAAGATGCATCACAAGCAGATTCCTTAGATATCCTTGCACCAGCACCAACCTCTTGCAAGGAGTCA
>NW_009607855.1:67959-107624 GCF_000690535.1 Cariama cristata
CTTCCAGCCAGTTTAACTCCTTCTTGTAGTTGGACCTTTTTGCCCTCCGTGCTAGATCATTCCTTGGTCACAAATTACCACTGCTGAGCAGTTACAATTAGAATTTCCCCTTCATCCCAGACAAGACCCAGGAACCAAGAATTAAGCCCTTATGGGTATAAAAGCAAGCAGGCTGCAGTAATGTCCTTATCTCCTTATGACTATATTGGGCAGAAAATGACCGCAGCTCCCATAGCATTGAGACAACTCTCCAGGAATTTGCCTCATGAGGAATCATCTTCAGGTCCATGCTGAGACCATGATCCAGCTAGGAAAAAACCTTGGACTCTGTGCCACCTTGGCCACCCATGGTCTGGTCTAGTGTTTAATCAACAGCCCATGGGGCTGTTTAATTCATCAGAACAGATGATTAAACCAGGAGTGCAGGGCAGGTACATAGTGGCTAGCAAACACCAGAGCTGCTGTCAAGCCAGGTCCCAACAAGAGTGGCAAAGCCATGCCATGAGCTAGTGATATCTGTGTCCCATTTCATTTACTAATGAGCTGGCTTAAGACCATCGTAATTGGCAAGAAAAGCTTAGAAATGTGGCTTAAGTGAGGTGTCTTATGAAGCATGACCTGGACTCCAGCCAGGCAGGGTTGTGCCTTTGGGAAAGGGAGAACCTCCAGCACGATTTCTGCAAGACCTCTTTCAGGAGGTACCCTCACTGCCTGAAATCCAGCAGGATGCACTGGCCAGTGACATCCTGGTGGTCCCTCACACAAGGGACTTGTGGCAGTTCTTGAAGTGGAGACTGTGTTTGCCCTGTGTGCTCTAGATCAAGGCTGTAGGTGCAGGTTGAGAAGCAGTGTGTAAGGCTGTGGCCAGTCAAGCTGCAGTCATCTTCTGTAAGGACTCGGGAGGCTCTGGATGGTGGATAATTGGGTGCAGATGTGCAGCTGGTGTTTGGGCTGAGAGATAGATGGGAATCAGACCTAGGGAGTAATCTGCGAGCCATGGGAAGAGAATGCATAGGATCTGCCAAGGATGTGAGTGGGATCATTGGACAGCCAAGATTGCTTCTGAGCCTTGCAGAGCAGCACCCCAGAATGAGCATTTAAAGAGCAGATTTTGTGAATAGCCCGAAAGTCCAAATTGTGGATCAACAAACACAGCCAGATGGACACTGCTGCCTTCTGGATATCTGCATCATCTATTGATGCTATCAGGACTCAGCCACGCTGCCAAAACCGGAGACACAGGCCCTTTGCCAAGTCTTTGCCCAGCACATCCTCCTGCTCTGCCACAAGGACAGAAAAAAGGAACCAGGACTCATGTTGTAAACAGGAACCTGGCTCGGCTGTCTAGCCTTCCTGTGAAAACCTGTCCCAAAAGCCAAGATTTAGTAAAACACTGTCCTGCCAGTTGAACCATCTGTCTTGCTCCAACTTATTAATGAGCCACATTATTACCTTTAATTGTGAAGTTTTTCAGCTCTGCTAGTTCTTTTCAAGCAGCTTATCTTTAGCTTTATATCGACAACAATACTATCCTTGAAATCTGTCAGTGCAAAAGATACCCACATCCACAATCTTTTCAGGTCTGTATGAGTGAATTAAACATTTCCCAAGCCATTGGCATGAGATCAAGCAGCCCAGACCCTCCCACAACCTTGCTATTAAACTCTTTGAGCCTCCAGAACGACATGGTAGATCCAGCCTGCCTAACAGGACTGGTATCTGCTCTACACGGAGTCCTGAACCATGCCCAGAAGTAATCTGTAAGAGCATCAGTTGGCCCAGGCGAGCCATGTCCGCAGTGGCATCGGCTGTTTCTTGGCATTGTTTAACCACTGTAATGGTGCGGAGGAGGTTTTTGACTATTAACAGCAGCTCATCATTCACTCTGATTTTACTCTACATAAGTCTGTTGCAGCAGCCAGGAATACTGGAGCCTGCTGCCTTCAGAAACCTTCCGGAGTGCTTGCTGGAGGCACAGTGATCTCCAGTACTTATATATCACTAGTGATGTCATACAGCTCACTATTAAAAAAAAAAAACCCAAACCAAACAATTTTAAGCCTGTAGCACAAGGAAGAAGGCTGCGCCTATGTAAATGTAGCCAGAAAATCCTCAGACCATATTCCTGGAGGCACTGCAAAAGGAGGCCAAATAGAAAAGCTGTAGCTGTCTTCTTCCCCCTTTTCAGCAGTTAGTTTTGTCTGGTTGGGATTAGCACAGCATTGAACATGTCAGCCAGGTACAAAATTGTTGTCAGCACTAGAAAAATCACTTGCCCCGTGGACAAGCTTAATGCACAATAAGCTGCTCTGGTGAGGGCACAGATTCAGCACGTCCAAACATGGAAAGGGAACAGAAGAGCTGTGTTGCTCATCTCTGCGGTGAATGAACTGTAATGAACGGACTCCTAGATCAAAGACTGCAGAAACCTTCATTTCCCAGTATGAATGGAGATCTGATCTATACAAATAAAGACATGGCCCTGAGTCTGCACAGAGCCCCAGGACAGCATGTCAGCTAGTCTTTCCTAGTCCATGCTCAGCACCGTTACTGCCGCATTAGTGCCGCACACAAAGAGGTGGTAACCTGATTGAAAGGGAGAAAGGGCTGAGGCAAACAGATGCCATCTGCCAGGGAGCTGACCCTGATCCACTCTGCCTCGAAACAGCGACTCTGGAGTCAGCAGCAAAGCTCTGCGTGCAAGGGTGAAACACAGAGCAGTTGACCTTTAGGTGACAGTTTGCAGAATGTCAGCTCAAGTGACACTGTGGGGAGGAGTGGGGGTATTATTACAGTATATGATATCCCCCGCAAGCAGGAAAATAGCAAAATTTCCCCTGGGAAAAATAGCCTGTGATTTCTCCCGTTGTGAGACTTCTTGGCTCACTGCTTCATAGATCCTTTATTAAAGACAAGAGCTTATCACCGGGGTACCTGCATTTCTCATAAAAGGTAAATTGCCTTTTAACTCATCTCCACTGCTTTATAACCGTCCTACTTAGATCTAATGATGTGCAAAAGTTTACAAAGCATTTTCAGATGACCTGGAATGCTTGCCAGCTTGTGAGTAGAGCAAATAGCTTAGCCAGGATAATAGAGAGGAAATCCACTGAATAGCTCAAGTCATTAAGATGTTTGCATTTGATGAGACCACCACTTCCAAGGGCCAGAGAAAAAGAAATGGGCCAGTGCTGCTCATGCAAGGTGCTGTGAGGCACGCTTGAGTCCATCCCTGACCTCCCCAGCACCCGCCAGCAGGAGTGAGTTGTCAGGCTCAAGGCTTTTCCCAGTGCACCAACTTGACTGCTTTCTGCCCAAGACCTTGAAGAGCTACAATGCACAAGCAAATAAAAAACAAATTAAATTCCATAGTAACCACATCTGCATTGCTCCAAAAAGCTGCGGGGAGAAGGGTTGAGACAGCAGGTGTGCCTCACTGGTGCTTACTTTGGGAAACATCATCAACCTGAAATTATAAGGTGGAGTTAAAAACCTCTTCCTATCCATCTCCGTTCTTGTAGCTTTCAAACATATTTTCAACTTTAAGGAAACTTTTTTTTCCCCTTAATTACTGAGTGAAATGCACCCTTCTTCCCAGGAGTAACTAGGTAACCAACTGCCCAGAGAACGGGGAGGACCATTGCAGGAGGACTAAGTGCTGACCACTGTGAACTCCGAGGGGTCAGGGAGGAGGCAATGCCATGCAGACACGGGAGCCCTTGGGCTCCTTTTGGGTATGCCCCTTCTCACACACCTTAGAAGGGGAAGCTGAGACAATCACAAATACCTTAGGAGCAGACGATGTAAAGGAGAATTTTATCTTTGTCATTCAACCTCAGGGACAAATGCAAATGGAAAGCAGAAGGGATCAGGACTGCAAGCAAATAAAAAAAGCTGTTTCACACTGATAGTTTCTGTGAAGAGGCCAGGAGTCAGACACCTTCAGCCAATGTATTGCAAGGGCCCTTGTCCATACCTAACTCTCAGCTCCACCATGGGAGATCCTGTGATGCCATCAGGACATCAGTCCACTTGCTCCAGGACACTTGACCTCCCTCATTCTCTGTCTCCCACTATTTTCCTTTCTCACCCTAGATTCCAGTTCCTGGAGCAAAAAAAAAGGAGGGTTGTTAGTGCTCAGGTGGGAGATATTGCACTGGGGCTTATGTTTTACCCAAACTGTCAGTACATCATTCGAGGACTCGTACTGGATGGTTGTATCAGAACAAATCCAGATTAACTCTGCTTTTTCTCTCCAACTGGCTGTGGCAACTCAGCACGTCCAAGTGGATATCTGGAGGGATAACTGAGAAAGCATGCCCTTCCGGAGGGATGTTAAAGTCATCCCTAATTGGGCTCATTATGTGCTGACTCCCTATGTGTCATTTCAACAGCTCAAGGGCCCCTTATGAGAAACTAATGACTTCAGAGCAATGTACATTGCACATGGAATTCTTCCCCAAGCCCCATTTTCCTTTGTAGGAAATAACACTGGGGTTTTTTATAACTGGATAAACACTGTGACAGCAGCAATTGTCTGCAGTAAAGAAATCTCAGGGCAAATTAGATTAGTCACATGTACAGTGCTGAACTCTTCAAAATCCACTTCTGCACCAGGGGAGCTGTGTCCTTTGCCATGCCATTGCTTTCTGACATGACCCTCTTCTGAGGCAGCACAGGTGTTGTCCCAGGGCTATGTAATTCCTGCGACAAGAAGACGTGAAGTTTTCAGACAGGCAGTTGCTGGGATTCGCTAAAATCTGTGTTAGGTGCAGTTTCATGGGCGCTCAGTGGATGCTAGCTTTGCAGATATCCCCCTCCTCACCATTCATAAATATATGCACAAGCATCATTTTATTCACACAGATTTTGGCAAAAGGCCCATTGAATTCAGCGGAGAGAAGTCCATTGACTTTGGTAGACTTTGCACATTGCGGGTGAGAACAGATGGAGACTCCATTCACCAGTTGCCACTCGTTATTTAAAGCTTATTATTGTTAAAGAGTTTTGTTAATACATTCACAAATGAAGCGCGATCCAAGCGGTGCAACCGCCGCTGAGTACTGGTGAAGGGCAGACACGATCTTCCAACAAGGATGGAGTGAACAAAGGACACCCTTGCATACACAGGGCTTACAAACAGGAGTTTATTGCCCCACTTCTATCCCCGCCTTCAGGAGGTGGTAGGTCTGCAGCCAGTGCTTTCTGCCCACAAGAAGAAGGCAGCTTCCAACAGTTCCAGGGTAAGAAAGCAACCACGCGTGAGCACAGGTCCTCTCTGTTGCCAACAGGAAGGTCCCATGGGTTTTGTCAGGAGCTGTTCGGAACCTTTCCATAAGCTGTAGCTCTCCAGAGTGGAAACCCTCCACGCATCATGAAGGTACAAGGACTCGCATCTCCTGAGCACAGCCAGGGGAAAGGAGGTCTTCTAGAGCAAGAGATCTCCCTGCACGTGGCTGCTGCAGCTTTGGTGAAGACCCTTCCTCCAGGCACCCACACCATTCTGTTTCTCAAAGCCAGATCTCGTCTTCACGCCAGTGGAGCTCCTCAACTCCAGGTAGCAAAGGAAGTGACATGGGAACCGCCCGCTAGCTGATGGCCATGCAGTGCTCAGCCATCAGCTCTCGTAAAAGGCAGGAGGAGTTTACATCGCCTGGGGGGCTCCAGGGTTGTAACGGCCTTAAGAAATGTGCCAATAGTTCAGGAATTTCTAGCACTAGTAAAGCAGGAGGACCAATGGCTGTCACAAACAAGCTAGAAAGAGAAGCTAAAAATCCATCTTGAGTTTGAGGGGTAAGATTAAAAATAAAAAAGACTTGTTGGGATAATCTAGAGGAAGCGCTAACAGCTCCAACATGGGATTAGCAAGAGGGAGAGGAATGACTTAGTCCAAAGTGAGAATGCAGCCAGCAAAAATGGATCACTGAAGAACAAGGAACATTTTTCTTGCTGCAAGCCAGAGGCCTGAGCGCATGGGACTTCTTCTCCAGAAAGTGGTGTGAGAAATACGCCTGGCACAGTCAACACAGAAACCATTCCCTGCTGCAGGTCAGCAGCCTGAGCAGGTCTGAGTCATCACCGGGCAAACACCCTCTGAGACAGATATAAATAATCAGCATTGATCTATGCAAATACCCCAAAAGATAACACTGTGCACACATATTGCAAGAGGTAATTAATTTCAGCTCCCAAATATCTGATAAAGATGGCATCAGTGCAGTCTCCTCAAAGAGCGGCACATCCCCAGTTGTTAATTATTGGAGTGCCGCAGCTAAGGAACATCTTCTGTGATTCACGCCTGGATGCTGGGCAGCCTCACATCTCTTGGGGCTGCTAGTGGCAACTAGACAGCAGCAAAGGCTAGCAAGAGACGAGTTTGGGGACTACCCCTGTTCCAGCTGCATCACCTACAACTGAAATCCAAACTTAGGTTTCCTGATTTTGTCTTCTTTTGTGTGTTCACAAAGGTGGTAGTGGAACTGTGTGAAAGTGTCAGAGCTTTAGGGCTCTCACACCAGCAGGAAAGTGCATTTCTGGTCCTGGGAAACAGAAATCCTCCTTAGAAACACAAAAATAACTTAGCTGTGTCTTCAGCGGGCTTTCATTTCTTGTTCTGGTCTCTGTGGCTTGGGGCTTCGGAGCTGGGAAGCTGCTCTGGCATCAAGCATTTCACAGCCCTCAGGCATTCATAGACCTGTGTGCAGTTCTCTGCTTTCCTTCAGAGAAAGGACCTTCAGAGAAAGGTCTTCTCAACCCTCTCACCCAGGCTCTGCATCACTGCAAACCACATGAACGGAGCTGGGAGATCTCGGGGACAAGCTTGATGCAGCTCCCCTGAGAAGGGCAACAGCATAAGAGACCATCAGGGAAGCCAAGAGAAGTTTACTTTTGGTTTGGTGGGATGGCTACTCAGTTTGGTATTGCCAGGGCCCAGAAAGAGCCAGCTGAGCCTTGGGATGGGACAGAACAAATGGACCCATTAAGAAACGGCTGTGTGGAGAAATGGACCTCTGCCTCCTGAGCCATCAAACCATCTCGGTTGAGGCAGCAGCCACATCACGAGCACAACAAGTGCTTCAGGTCCTCCTGTTGCTCCCAAAGACCCTGGCTATGGTCTGCGCCCTGTCAGCTGTCTGGAGGCTTTCTGGAGCTGCATGGACAGTCCATCAGTCTGAGCAGCACATGCAAAACAGATGCCACATTCCTTCAACGGAGACCTTTGCATCCCTGGGGCACTTGCTTACTACCCAGGTGCTCACACCATTTTTGTAATGGGAAAGAACATGGGCCAGAGCTGCCAGAAAAGAGGTTCTGACCACTGGAAATGGACTTTGTACAAGATCTGCACAAGAGACAGTCACAGGTGACAGTGAAGACTACATGGGAAATGCAAGTGTGTCCCCAGAGAAGACGAGACACCCACGGTTTCCAAGCAGACAGTCTGAGGGATCGTCTGTTTGCAAACTTCCTCATGAGATGTGTCACCGTGGCGCGGCTGCCATGTACGCAGTCATCAAGACCCGAAAGGCAGCCTCTTTGAGGTAGTTTCTGTTTAATCGCAACCATTTTCAGCACCATGAAAGAATTCTACAACTTACTCAAAATGAGCTGCAGGTTAGAGGGATCCCCTGGTTGAGAAGAGTTGTCATCCAGCTACTTCATTTGGTTTTCAGTTACCCTGTGCACTGGTGCAGCATCGCCTAAGCCAAACATAGACCAGAAGCTGGCCCTTGTCATACTCCATATGTCACTAGGAGCAGGAAAACACCTTTTCCTAGGTGGGGGCTCACATGATTTACCCACTGTCAGAGTCAGACAAAAACTTCCTTTTCGTATTTATTAGAGCAACAGTAGCCAATGGGAATTTCCACTTGCTTGCAAAATGGCTTTTTGTTCTGTTTGAAATAAGAATGTTGAAATAAAAATATTGTCCTTGCGCTTGGAAAAAAAATCCAAGCTTTCTTCTAGATGTTTTGCAAAGATTTTTTTTTTCCATTTTTTCCAGCTCCCCTCTAAATTTCACATTTTTTCTGATTTTTAATGAGCAACAGGAGACAGCAGAAGAGCAAGAGGAAGGGAGGCTTCTGCACTCATGGAGAACTATTTTTCATATTTCGATTTCCCTAGTAAGTTGAAAACGGACACCTAGTCCAGTGGGAAGTTATTCACATTGGTGCACATCTCAGCCAGCACTGCCTGGGGTTAGGCTACATCTTCCTCATAAGGAGCTCTAAACCCACCTCTAAAGCTCAAAGTCACCCACCTGGGATCCACCATGTGCTCTGCCAGGCATCCCTCTGCAGTTGGTGTGACAACTGGACTACTGGAGACTGAATCGTGACAGCTAACACACTCATTATGCATGCTCGTTAACATTTGTTTGGAAAGCAAATATGCTGCCTGCACTATTGAATTTTTGTTATGCTGTAGGTAAGACAAAGCTATATTAAGTGCTTGAGACACAGAGGTAAAGCCAGGGCTCTGCACCTGACCGTAAATGATGGTACCATCCAGCAACTAATGAGGGCAGAGTCTTCTCTGGAACCTGCTGTGGGGGTCCCTGTGTGCTGAGGTCCTGGAGGAAGGAGAAGGAAGGTCTCCAGGTGGCCTCACCCTTAGAGGGTTAAGACAGACCCTGGTAGTGTTGTCCACCACAGCCATCCCGAGCAGGGGAATAGGGGTGATCAGCCCCAGGGAGATGGGGAGATGTGACCTTCGGATAGCACAGGCTATCTTCAACCCAATGCAAAGCTTGGCTAGACCACTCCAGGTGGGCACCTCTGGCCACCTGAACCCTCTGGCTAAGAAAAACAGAGGAACGTTTTAAAAACCACTGGAGTCTGGCTGGAATGATGCAGTTTACAGGTAAACTGCTGACTCCTCAGACAACTCCTCAAGAGGCTTGGATGAGCCAGTAAGAGCTTGTTCCAGTGGTCAAGCACTGAGACAGGGGCCCAGAGGGACCATGGAGTATCTGTCCTTTAAGATTTGCAAAACTTGCCCGGACAAGACACTGAGCAACCTGTGCTAGCATTGCAGTGAGGTCTGTCTGAATTATGCTGTGATTTTGCACTCCATGTTCCAGTTGTGCTGGAGCACATCAGGAATGAAGTCCTTGCACAGAGTAATGCCAGAGTCATGTATGATGAACTAAGCCTGCTGTTTCTACACTTCTTAAAATGGTTCAGGGAAGAAAGTGAATACATACGAGTTATAGAGGAACTGAGTTCCTTCAGTCCCTGCTTTCTCTTTTTGCTTCAGGGTTTTTTGTCAAGACTACAGGAACAGCATCTCTTGGGGCAGAAAGTGGCTTGAAGGGCTTGTTTAGGGTTTTTTTTTCTGTCTCACATCTATCCTTCGAAGGCTGGACTTGGTCTTGGGGTAGTTTCAGCTGTGGTTAATGAGCACACTACCATGGAGCTGATGTGTGTGCAGTGTCTTTCATATAATAATTGAGATGTCCATCTCTCAGGCACACTGCAGCTAAGCTCATCTTACAACAAAAGCTGTATGTCTCCGGCAGGTTACCTACACCTCAGCAGTGAGCTATTTTTACATCTCCTCTTCAACCATTTGGGTTGGCCGTGTACCTTCTGCCTTCCTTTCCATGCTAACCCACGCATCATGCAGCCCACAGACGTGCATCTACACGATGTCATGCTTCCCCATACAGAACTACCCTGGTGGGTTGTGTAAGCCTCCCTCTTGCTTGTTTGACATCTATGGGCATGTCCAACAGCTTTACTGAGAAAGGCATTTTTTTACACCCAGAATTAACTCATATGCTCAGAAAAGGCCACTCCTTTGGTCTGCAAGGCCATGTCTGGCCCAAGGCAGGACACTCTCCATCACCTGTCCCTGTGCTCTTCTGCACCTAATGGAGCTACTTAAAAAACATGGGGTCCTTCCACTCAGCTCCTGGACCAAAGGCAGAGGAAAGAGCGTTTCTTCTATATTTCAAAACTGATTCTTCAAAAATAAAGCAACCAACAATTCTGACCCCAGCTGCACTCCCACCAGAGAAATGAGTCCAGGCAGGAGAGGACCACGAGGCATTTTGTGCCCAAAAGGCATCACTGTGCCAAGCTCAAATCCAAACAGTTCTCAAGTTGTCAGGTTTGGGTGGTTGGACTTACTAAATAAAACTCAAAACTTTCTGCTATAAACAGTTACCATAAAAAAATCAAACTCCTACACTTCCAGGGAAAAATTACGTGAGCCAAACATGGCAACTAATCCCTGTGCAGAACCAGCTCTCCAAGCCCAGCCACCCTCCTGCTCCAGCACAGAAGGCATCGCGGGGAGAGCTGACTCCCTTGCACAGCCATAGTGGCTACCATCTGACACAGAAGATCTGCCGCCATGTACCCAGGTTGGACGGGAGGGTCACATATCCATCCCCTCCTTGTGCTGCTCCTCTCCACAAAGGTGCCACTCTGTGCACCCAAGCCCAGACCCAAGGACCAACTCTCTTCTGGTGCTGGGGTTTTGCAATGATAACCTGGTGTTGAAGAGAAGCCTGGCGCTGTAGCTGGTATCAGTTAGTGTGTGCAGAAGCTAAAAATAGAGACCCTCCACTCTCACAATGACTCAGAGATGCAGAAGGGAAACCCGCAGGCTCTGTGCTTGGCTGTCCCCTGAGCTGATTGAAAAATTTTCATCTAAAATTTTGTTTTGACACAAAACGGCTTTTTGAAAAACAAACTAACCCCCCCAAAAAAAACCAACAAATTAAACCTTATCTCTCACCACCAAAGTTGCTGGGAAGACTTCTTATTTTGTCTGAGTTTGGAAGAGGTCTTGGCCAGAAAAGTATGACATTTTGTATTTTTTAATTCTAATTGGCAAGTCCACTGCAAGTATTTACCTGTTAAGCTCTTTGTTGGAGACCTGTCAGAGCACATGAAATGGTAATGCAAGTGAAAGGTGTGCAAGTCCTCTGAAACTTTCATGGGAAATACAGTACGCTTTCCAGATAGCTCTAATTCTGGCTCAGGAAAAAAACATATCTACCAGCTGGCCTCATTAAACCCCCACAGGGAGGTGATCCTTTAGTCCTTTAACTCCCTCTGTTCGGTCTCTGCATCAGGGGTACCAGTCAGCACTGCTCAGGTTTTGGCCATGCCCTGGGTGATGGTCTGGAGGCTGAGGATCCTGGTGGGGAAGCAGAAGAGAACTGGGATCCCGTGGGGAGGGGCATCGCTGCTTCCGCACTATTTCGCCCATGAGGAGAGCAAGTCCTTCCTCCCTGGCCCTCTGTTTATCTGCCCCATGGTTACAGGTCATTTTAAGACTGGTCAAGCATTGGGGCAGGTGCCCGTAGGTGCTGGAGTCTCCATCCCTGGAGATTTTCAAAATGACTGGACAAGGCCAGGAGCAATCTGCCCCAGCTTTGACATGAGGAGGTTGGACTGGAGACCTCCAGCCTTAATTTTTCCAGGTTTCTAGTGTAACTTCTCTCGGGTTGTCATGCCTACTGGAGTTGGGCAGACACAGCCTGAACTCTTGAGAGCGGTGACAAGCCCATCAGCAGAGGAGCAGAGCAGGCCATGACGGCCAGGCACCAACCCAGCCTCCTCTCCAAGCCTCCTCTGCTTCCACTCGAGACCCAGCTGGACTTGTTTTGTCCTTCCCCATTTGGAGATGAGGAGCAGCAGCACTGGGACACTCTACGCAGAAGTCAGACTCCAGGACAGAAAAGCACCTGGTTCATGAGGTGAGCCCTGCATGCGTGCTGCCAGCTCCACCTCCACAGAGGACCTAGGCACCAAACCAGCCTCTTCATTTTCCTACACGGTCCCCAGAGACGGGGCAGAAAGGGCTAGCTCTGTGTTGGTGCCTGTATTGGACTGTGGCTCTACAAGTGCTTCCTCATCCCATGCACAGGGCTGTGGAGTTACAACCCAACCGACTCGTGACAGTTGGGATGCTGAACGGTGGGAAAGCCAGGCTTCAGCTGAGAGAAAACAAAACTGCTGTTGAAGTTGGTTCATTCTGTGTTAGTAATCAAGCATGCACTGGTGTAAGAGCGTGTCATGGGTGTCTCATCCTGCACTTAACATACCCTGAGAGCATCCTCACTGCCTTCTCTCCACTCCATTGTAGCTTCATGCCGAAGCTCCAGCACAGACAGCAAGCCTGGTCCTGGAGCAGAAGGACATGAGCAGACACCTACAACAAGGCTTCAAATGCTGCATTAAATCCCTGTAGCATCAAAGGCCTTAGGAAAGGGCTGGGCCCTAAGGGCAACCACAGCAGGAGCCCAGCTCAGTCCCTGTCTTAGCCCTCTGTGGAGAGGTAGCCCAGAGGCTGCACCAGGGTCAGTCTGACCCCACGACTGAAGAGGACCTCAGGGCAGCCCTGGTCTCACAGCGTGGGGCTGCCCCGGTGGGAGGCACAGCTGGACCCACAGCCAGAACATGTTCCCAGCTCCCATGGGAACGGGGAACACCATCACGTCTCTGTGCCTTGGCTCCCTGCAATACAAGGCAAGGGGAGACAGGGAAAATGAGATCAATTGATAGTGATGGGATGCCAGTAACTCCCACAGACAGCTGGGATGAGAAAGACCTCAGGAAGGCACCCTCCCTTCCCTGTCAGGATCAACCCTACCTAAACTAATAGACCATCTGCCTGCTGCCCTGGCCTGTGACCCCAGCAGGGCAGAGCCGCCTGGCAGCAAGGAGTGGAGGTGGAAATACCTCCTCCAGCTCCATCCAGAGCTCCCCTGCTCAGCACTAAGAGCTGAGATCCATCCCACACTGTGCACTCCCAGCCAGACCCTTCCCTTTCCAGAAACCCAGCCCTTGCTCGTGTCCAAGGGAAGGTCATGAAGACAGCACATTGCCCCTTGTCACCACATGTGGGTTACAAGTGTCCCCTGCGTGGCAGCGGTCACTGCTCCCATCACCTTGGCGTGGGCTTTGTTATGTCATGCTGAACACCACCTGGAGCTTCAGCAAGTCCATCAGGAATGAAACGGCCTGTCCTGAGTTCACCCTGGAGCTGACGCTGCCACAAGCATCTGCCAAATGGGCCATGTGAAGAAATGACATGGGGTCATCCCTGCTCACAGGAGCGGCTGCTGGCTGAGGAGCGGGTGCCGGACCCATGCCCATCTTTCAGCTCGCTTGTGCCAATGCCTTGCAGCCAGTCTCTGGTCAGGACAGGGTCCATCCCATGCTCTCATCGGTTTCTGACTCTGAGAAACCCAGATAATGACTTCTGCTGCAAGAACAACTGGATTTTCAATTAAATCATTGAACCAGAAAATGATTTTATAATCAATTCAGATCAAGCCATTTTTATTTTCTCTCTTTCTTACCAGCAAAGTGTTATGTTTGGGGTTAGCCAGGAACATTTTGTTCCAGCTGAAATGAAATTTCTGCTTTTATTATAGGCCTTTGTAACAAAGTCAGGTCCATGGCCCTTGGGAGGGTTGGTTCTCTTCTAACCGAGACCTCAGGGCTGAGGCTCATCTAGGACACTGGGTGTTTGGTCTGCGTCCTGCCTCCACCCATGGATGTCTCCCACACCAACAGGTTAGGAGATCTCATACCTCTGTCTTGGGGAACCACTATGAACTGACTGTCACATACAAGGCCCCTGCCCCCACGGGAAGGACCATAACCCCCAGGCTGGCAAGACGTTCTCTCTCTCCATGGACCAATAAGTATTTCATTATTCTTCACAAAGCAGAGAGGACTGAGACAGTCTTCCACCCTCTGGCTCTGCACACCCACAGTGGGACAAAGGCACTCCACAGCTCGGCAGCTGTGGGAGTCCAGCCCCAAACATCTTATTCAGACCAAAAAGTCATGTCCAGTTTCCTATGACCATCACTGGCATTTCCACGAATGCCATACTCACTGTGAGAAAAGTCACTCTCTGTTAATAATGATACTTGAGTTGGTGGAAAACACTGGGAGTTTTTCCCCCATGAGATGAAACAGTATTTTGTTTTGATCTGAATCAAGATTTTCTTTTCATTTTAGTCTGCAAAATTTTGGAATTGATGGCTTTTCTCCTTTCCCCTCCCAACTTCTCTGTTTTTCCCTCTGAAGCAGCCTGCCCTCAGGGTGTCCTGGTTAGGTTTCTGAAATTTGTTGATACAAGGCGGGATTCATATCCCTGTGAAATTGCCAGCTGCACTTTAAATGCAGCTTTTTTGCTATGTTACAAATAAGTAGAATAGATGTGTGAGAGTCTGCTCTGAAATAGGGCGCTGGGACAAAGAGAGAAGCATAGTGAGTCCAAAATGCTCATGATGAATAGCAGCACAGAAATGTCACTGCTCCTACACACCAGCCCATCATTAAATACTTCCACTTCTTTAGTGAAAGGACAAAAATCTAGTTGATGCTTTCAGCACAGCACAAAAAAATTCTATCCACATCTGCCTTAACGTGTCAGATTCGTGCAGGAAGCAGAAGTGTTCCTGTGAGATTAGCATCTCTGTCTAAAACATGTTTGTGAAAGATGAGAACACAATGCTAGCACAGTGCAATGTTCCTGTTGCATCTCCGTGTGTTTTATTAATGATAACATTGTTAAAATGACATTATATGCTCTTTAGTTCACTTTTTTTTTTTTTTTTTTTTTAATCATAACTAACTCAAAGGAGTTTCTGGGCACTTACTTAGAAATGTGTTCTTCCTGGACCTTAAAATAACCCTTCTAACTCAGTCCTTTAAGACCACAGCAGAACTCTGCTGTATGATGGCTAATGCTCTGCCCTTTGGTAGTACTCAATGGATTTAATTCTACCACCACTGTTTATCTAAATTCCCATGAAGTAATAGTGATTTCCAGCTCCGACCAGTGCGCAGCATGAAAGCTCGAAGAATTTAAAAATCTGCTTATTTTTAGTAGGAGCTGTTCCAAATTTCCTGACTGCAGAAAAAGGCATCAAAGATGCTGCTGAAGAGCAGCGTTAAGGCAGGAGGTCCTTCTCTCCCACTTATGAGGCTGCTGGCTGAGGGCAGGATTGTCCTTTTGAATCAGTTAAGTCAGCCTCTCACCTTTCTACCATGGCATGACGAGAACTCTCCTCCATCTAAACTACATGGTTGAAAGGTTGAGTTGGGACATCCAGAACTTGGGATTACTGTTAGAAACATTAATCTCTGAAGAGCTGCTCCAGCTTTTTGGCAAGGTGGGTGCCCTGTGTCTCAGGGCTCAGATATTCCTCACGGTGGTGCGTGTGGCCATACCACAGCCAAGAGCATCTTTGCTAGGTTTGGCTCCATCTACAACAGCCAAAAAGGTGGGCTGAAGATCAGATTAGCTGCTCACCCATGTTAGTGATCTACAGGAGTGCCCTGGGGACTGCTTTGGGACTCCTAGTCTTGCATTCCCAGGGGACACCTTCCTGCCTCCAGCATGGGTCGGTGCTGCCTCAGCAGCACTCCGGGTAGCCTCTAGCTACCTGACCTGCCTGTCAAACCCAAGCCCTGCTCAGTCTTTGCAGATCCCCAGCACTACGCATCAGGACAGACCTTGGATTCACAGTCAAACATGACTATAGATCTAGCACAGGAAAAGCCACAGGAGTCTTTCTGGGCGTTCATTACCTCAAGCCATCGTTTGTCTCCTTCCTCAGCTGCCTCATGGGAGATAAAAGAGGAGAACAATGAGTAATGCCTATAGAAGATATTCTGGGATTAGTTCAGGAGCCACAGATATTTTTATCAACAGCAATCAAGTGGGTTTAGGGAGGTATTTTAGTTTTGTAGGCAGCATTCATGGACTGTGCTACCAGTTACAGTGCCCGCACTTCACAACAAATGTGGACAAATTAGGACTTGTCTGGGATTGTTAGATTTCTTGGAAAACTTGCAACAACAGTCTGAAAATAAATCCTACATTCTTTATCCAGAAGAAGAAAACATAATTTGAGGTGGTAACCTCTGACTCCAGCTGAGTGGCAGATGACCTGACTCCTTCTTGTGGCTCTTCTCCAGATCCGCAAGTGACTCCAGTTGTCCCACGCATGCCAGGAAGGATGGTTAGCTCTGAAGTCCCTTCTGTGCTTGGCTGTCCTGCTAGCCCACTGAGTCTACAATGCTGGGAAAGGATTAATTTGGGAAGCCTTTGAGTGCTGCTTATCCAGCACCAAAACAGTAGTGCTGGTCCCTCTGTTCTGCTCTTTCCATCCTAATGCCACAACCAGAGAGGAAATGTGATTGCATCAGCACAGAGGAGCTGAGATGATGCAGCTTGTGGCCACGCAAGCAGGATTGAACTGGCTGAGCAACAGTAGTATTTGGTGATGGTCACATTCTGGCACAAAGTCACTGGCTCTGCCATTTCCAAGACCTGCGCTTCCATCCATAGGCGACTCCTATATTTAGTAATTGTGCTGGTGGCAAAGGCCCAGCCTCCAGGATGTTGATTCAGACACCCAGACACTCAGCCACTTCCTGTTTGGATGCACTAAAATTATTTGCATCATTTAAAAAGTGATGTTGGTTAAGGGAAACAAAACGTTATTGTCAGAGAAGGCTGAGAGCTGGGTTATGTACCCATGCACAATGGAAAAAAAGCAGAACAAGTTATCTCCGTCTCCCAACAGCAGCACGCACATACAGCACGTCCCCAGGAGCCACTTTCACCACTCCTCCTGCACACTGGCACCTGTATTGCCACAACAATGCAGTAAAACACTGTGATCCCCTGCTAAGCCTCCTCCCAGAGCTGCTCTGCCAGCCTAGGGTGACCCAATACCATGTCTAGCTACAGATCAGGAGCAGGGACATACCCAGGAGATGTGGTCTGCTGGCTGGAACAGGCAATAGAAAGAAATACAGGCTCTAGCATCTGTCCCTGCTCTGCCACCCAAGCAGTTATGGCTGGTGACAAGTTTTCCGTAGCAAAATGCAGCTTTCCCCTGTCACACAGCCTTTGCAACCCCACTGTGGGCATAAATGTGGCACCTGAGATGTTCATGAACTTACGGTGACTAGAGGTGCAGGGGCATGGATCTATACCCTGAAGGCTTTGTTGGTGGTGACTGCGTCTGTAAGCTGGACCCAGCTCTTGTCTCGTCACCTCTGTACCTAATGTCTTGACCTTAATCTGCAGAAGCCAGCACAGCTGCTGAGTGAAAGGGCAGACATGATTCAGTTTGGGCTGACTGTTTCTGGAGAAAGTGGTGATGGAGAGGACCCCTGCCCGGCACTGCCGGTGTCTGAATTTGCCAGTCTGCAGAGCCACAAAGCTTGGTTGTGCCCCAGGGCCATTGCTGTAGCTCACACCAGGGGGGCAGTCAGGACACCTTGCTGAGGAGCTGTAGATATGCAGAGATGTCATCTGCCCACTCAGCTGTCCTAGGCTGTGCATGCAGTCAATGCCTCTGTGGCTTCTCCACTTCCACAAGACACGCCAAAAAAATTTTGCAAAATATTTTTTGGGAATCCTTGCAGGTTATCCCTTCCCCACTGTTTGCAGGACCTGGATGTCTGATAAAGCCCAACTGCTCCATGCTCAGCTCTTCCCTAGTCCCCAGATACACAAAAAAAACCCAGATCTTTACTTCAAATGTTCAAGAAGAGAGTTGTCCTGGATGTTTCACATCCCACCTCCAAAATATGATCAATTTGGCCTTTCTTCTGTTTTTTTAAACCCTTACTAATCTATTCCCAATGTCTAGGAAGGTTGATGACTCAACAGGTTTTTTCCCCACAGCGTCTGGACAAGCAGTCTCTTGGCAAGGGCTGTTTATGACTTAGCTGCAGATGGATTTACCTATCCTGCCTTCTTTTTAGATGAGATGCAATTAGTCATGTGGACCAGGAGCTTTGAAAGTGAGTGGATATCCTAGTGACTTGACTTTTCACGCCCAGATTAACAAACAGCTGGGCACCTAAAAATGAAGGCAACCATGTTTCACCGTCCCTCTGAAAAGTCTTTGCCAAAGTGCACTTTTCAAGCCCAAAATAGGTGAGTGCACTGTTTAAGCTAAGGAGTAAAAGGCAAATTACAAATAACAAATCACAAGAAGTGGATTCTGAGTCATCCTCAGTCAATGACAGAAGTTCTGCCATGAGAATTTAGGTCACAACTGCATTGCTATCGTATGTGCAGGGATATAATCTGGCACCCACAGTGGTAGCTGTATTGAGTCAGCAAGGCAAACAAGACTCAAAAAGTTAAAAATCTTATTTTTGTCACTGTGTTTACCAACTGTTTCTGAATATCTGTCACAGCAGAGCAAACCTGCAAAGTCACAGACCAGGATTTCTCAGAATAAAATTGCAGTTTGATTGTTGCAATGTGTTTTAAACCTCTGGTCGAAAGTTCCCAGCTCATGGGCATTCTTCAAGTTTGAATATACTTTTAGATTTTATCATCTGATAGTAATTTGTCAAGTAAGAAGTGATCATAAAAGAAACCACCAGTCTGAGAAGACAAGGTTCTCCCTCCAGCGGTCTAATTACCGGAGCAGGCAGTGCGTGCCCAGAGCCAGCCTGGAGACCTGGAGCAGGGTGCACAGTCCTCCTGCTTCCCCGTGCACCTTCAGCTGGCAGCAACCAGAAGTGTTGTTTAGCAATCCTAAACAAGTCTGATACAAATCATGGGTGATGGCGGACGGAAGGATCCAGGGCCTTTTGCTTGCAGAGAGGACCGTGCTGCCAGCTCCCCGAGATAAGATGAGCACTGCCTGCTCTTGCCATGAGGCCCATCCAGGAGCAAACTTTCCCCATATCCCAGCGCTCAGAAAATCCAGTCTTTATAGCTTGGCAAGACACAATGTCCAGACTCAGATTCCCGGATCCACCCTAAACTGCACACCCTGGGTGCTGCCTGGACGTTTCCCTCTGCATTGATCCGCTCCTTTCCAAGAAAGATGAGACTTTGTATTTTTAGCTTCATCTGCTTTCTCTTCTCCCACCACAGACTGAATCTGAGAGCATGCAAGCTGATCACAATGTTGTACAAAGTTAAGCCTTTGACTACAGAGTTGAAAACAAAGTTAAAAACATGGAAAAATGCAAATACAGTGACACAAGGCAGGTGCAGAGCCAAGGTTGTTCCTGACTACCGCCCAGACTGCTTTCTGGGGAATATGCCAGCCCATAGCTCCAGCAGCCACACACCTGGGCACTGCTTGCAGGAGTGGGATCCTTGAACATCTCCTCCCTTTTCCCATCACTTCTCTTTCATCCATTTTCTTTCTCTGTTTGGCTCACGTCGGCATTTGATGCAAGTGCGCAAGGGACTTTTTCTTCCCCACTTAAAACTCCCTGCCCTTGCAGACCTCCTGACTTCTCTGTTGAATTTACTCCTTCGAGCTTAAAACACCTTTTTGTTGCTTGCAGGATAGTCACGCTATTTAGTAACTCTCGAGGAGCCTGCATTGCTCTCAACACACTTGCAGTTTTCTTCACAGCTCTCGTCTGCACCCACGCAACAATATCAAGGGCAGCTACGCCAGCTTAGAGCCTTTCTTCAAACAACCTCCCCCCTCCTGTCGGTTTGGGGGCTGCACCTTACCCTGAGTGCTAACACATCACGACCAAGCAGGTTCAAAATTGAGAAGCTGGGGATATTCCTGGAGTTTTTGAGCAATTAAGCCATGCACTGGCTTTGCAGGACTCCTAGGCTCAAGGCAGCCCAACACCAACAGCAGAGAGGAGCCAACAGGGGCCACAGCTCCCCATGGGTTGCTCTTGTTGCCATCCAGTGCCAAAACTTGTCTGTTTGTGTGAGAGTGAAAGGAAATCCAAGAACGAGGGCCAAGACAAATCAGGTCTGGAAGCAACAGCTCACAAAAAGCAAACTCTTCAAAAGGCTTGCAACATGTTTTCAGCTCTGCTTTAACATATAGGACCCACTGACACCAGGCAGCCAGGCAGCTCAGGCTGAGAAAAGTTGGAGGAAGGACCTGGGGTTGGACAGGGTTGGGAGTCAGGGCGTTGGGGGCGCAGGGGGTGCGTGCCCGTGGATGTCACAGGCACTCCTGGAGTTGTTTGTTGAAAGAATTTGCAAACAACTGTAACTGAATAAGAAATGGGGTAATCGTGCAATCTACCGATTACAGAGAAAGGGGTTATTAATCTGTTATTGCAGACAGGTCCAGCAAAGGCCCTTTCAAGCATTAGGGGAGATGGTGTGGGGAAGAAGAAAGGCTGCATGAATGGCTGCACTGGTATCCAGCAAGCCCACTCCCCTCTGGGGCTGAGGAGCACTGGGACTCACTCGATCCTCTCTCCAGGATCAAGTGCCATGTGCAGGAGCGCGCAGTGCATGCCATGCTAGTCACACCACATCTGATTGCCAGCTGTGTTTGCTGCACCAGGGATTAAACTGATTCGGCCTCTTCTTTGATCCAGACATTCCCTGGAGACTGTTTCTGTGAGATTAATCTCACCATGGGAGGATCATGTCACCTGAGGGTCCCTTTACAAGCCATAGTAAAGTCCAACTCATCTGTTGGACCTGTTAAGACCAGGGTTCAGTCTGATATTAAGACACTCGTGAGGTGTCTTCACCAGTCAGTGGAGTTTACGGGGAGGCTGGAGGTGCCAACTTTGGGATGAACTGACCTTCTCCTATGTTTCTACTCTGAATTAAACAGCTCTCCCACAGCAATCTCTGAAGCCTGGACAGTGACTGATGGGAGACATCCACCCTGATCTCTGGATGTAGGTGTCCTGATCTTAAACTGAATCTGATCCTAGATGTTACAAGAGAGGAAAGCACCTGCGTGCATTGCTCCCCCCTTCCCAACCTCTGCCTCTCCTATCCTTTCGTCTTGCACAGACCCTAAGATATATTGTTGACAGCAAAGCTCCTGTTCACACCACAGGGTACAAGCTCAGAGCAGAGGTACAAACCAACTGCTGCCTTCCCCAACGCCTTTTGGCCATTTGACACCCTTCATTTGGCCGGCCTCTCCAGACAGGAGCAGGGATGCTCAGCTAGAGCCCCACGTTGGCCCAGGCCATCTGTGTGCGTACAGGGTGTCCCCCATCACCCCATCTGCCAGAAGGACTTTCTACACAGGGGTCATACAGTACTGTCCGCTCACAGGGACCAAATGGCATGTGAAGATAAAAGGAAAACACAGATCCACCATGGGGATATACTGAGTGGCCAAGGCATCTCCAAGTCTTAGCATGTCTTGGCTATAATAAGCATTGAAGCATTATCCCCCACTTGGCCAGAGCCGTGCAAGCTGGGCAGATTACCTGGTCCCAGGCCTGTCCGATTAATCTGTGCTCAGTTTCTTTATCCTGCCTGTCTATATATAACCTCCCTCCTGGCTACCTGCAACCACTGGTGGGGGGGAGCACACGCCAAGGGGTGGGAGGGCAGGGGAGATGTGCAGGGCGCACCTTGACAGCAGCTCAGCTCCTGCACCAGACCTGGCATCGTTAGGGTGTGAGGACGTGTGGAGGGGCAGCGAGCAGCCCCACATGCTTGGTCACGCGGGGAGGGACCACGGTCTTCTCTGCACCCCCGGCACCAGGCTATTTTGAGCGGGGCTGGGTCGTCTTGCATGTGACCATGGACAAGCTGGACTCAGCATTTAAGAAAGTCTCAGACCAGGCTGGGGGTGAAATGAGAGATGCAGAGCACAGGGGAGTGGGGACTGGGTCACTTTCACTCATAGGAAAAAAAAATCCATACAAACAAGGGATTTGCCTTTCTATGAATAAAATCAGGGTGACTGTTCCGGATAGAAACAGAGGAGGTGAAGACATAGCAGGGAGAAGTGATGGGACCTGTCCTATCATGGGACTGCTGGGCAGGACGGAGGGACACAGGGGCCATGCTGGGCAGACTGGCACGGCTGAGGTGGGATGGAGAAGCCGCTGACAGGGACGTGTCTCCAGACTGGTGCAGAGGAGCAATCGGGGTGCCGCAGCAGGCTATGACTCTTCCTCACATTTGGAGGCACAGTGTCTGATGCAGACAAGTTTGCATCCCTCCCACCCTCCCAAAGGCCTGCATGATGCTACTCACTGGAGACGTCATGTCATGCACTGCCGCTGCAGGGACTTGACACTGTGGGGTTGCTGATCATGCTGAGAAACAGCTGGAGAAAAACCTCTGCTCGCAGGGTGCTTTCTGTTGGAGGAAAAAGAGGAGAAATCCCAGTTCTTCATGCTGGCAGGATGGTATTTTAGGAAATTCCGTTCCATCCTCCCAGATGTGTTGTCCATTTCAATATTGATCCTTCTCCTTTGCAGACGCCCTGTACGCACTTAGGCTTGCCATGTTTCAACTTGCCCCTCCGATGGAGCTGAGACAATACGCTCAAGGCTCACATCTTGATTTGCTTAAAAAAAAACCCACATAGTGTCACTTCCCCTGGATTTGTCAGGGGAAGCAAGCGCAGAGCAGCTCCACGTTGCACAGCCCAGGAGCACGCTGTCCTATGGAAGTCCACCCCATCCTGCAAACCTCCCGTTGCTGCAGATGGGTGGGAAAGGCACCGTGCTGGGATACAAGAGCCCTTGTCACAGCCCTGCAACAGACCACGGTGGCAGCAGGGCCAGGCCCATCAAATCCTAGTTTTTTGCCCCAGAATTCACGCAGGGTTTGTGCCACTGATTTAAATGAATTTCCAAAATCGAGATAGCACCAGGGAGGCTTGCTGTGCCCATTCTGACAGCCTCATTTAAAGTAAAGGTCTAAACTACCCTCACCACAGGGATAATTGCTCAAAACACAGAAAACCCACCAAAAACTTAAAAACAACAAAAAATGAGCATTCAGATTCTAAGGAAATCAAAATGTTGCAACTTTCTCTGTAAGAATTACTTCCTGGATTACCTTTCTGGTGTGATCAGGCGTCTCCCCTTAAACAAATTCAAAAGAAAAGGGTATCAAATTCAAAAGAAAATAACCCATCAAATTGAGCAAAATAAATGAAAATGCTATAACCAAAAATCTTCCAGCATCTCCAAAACATTTTCATCTTTCATTTCTTTTTCTTCTACCTACAGAATTGTGACACTCTTGCAAAAAATTCCTGTCTACTCAAATCTACATTTTTGTCCTTGGTTAAATAAAATATTTGACAAGGGAAATAACACAAGTTTACAAGTGATTAGTGAAGACCATGCTTGTTGCAGTGATTTAATTTAAAGCCATTTCACATGAGGGATTCACACATCCTCTCCACCCTCAGGAACATTTTACTTTTGTCTTTTCTCACTCTTTTCTCCTCTGCTTGCAAAGCCAAGACCATCCAGCCTGATGGGATGCAGCTGGTCTTTGTATTAAGGTAAACTTGAACAAAATCCTATTTAGCTTACGCTCGGTTGACAATCAGAGCTTCTAGTGCCGAGGGCTCATTTCAGAGGGATTTGTGCAGTTTGACACCGATAGGAGTTCAATTTGAGCCACCAGAAACATGTCCATTAGAGCCAGACAAGCAGGGAAACAGCTGGATGTCCCGATTCCTGCCCCTGTGCATCTGCTGGGAGACAAACCAGTGTGTGCACGGGACACGAAGACCCTGCGGGAATTCACGTGTCCCAAACTCCTCTGGGGAGAAGATGACTGGAAGGAACATGAAGAGCTCTGGCAGGAGGGGTCAGGAGAGGCAAGTCTACTCCAGGGAGGAGAAACTAGAACAGGGGATGGGAGAAAACCAGGACAACAAGAATAACCAGGGCTTCTGCACCAGCAACTGAGCCTTGAAAGTGTGCAGCAAGCACTGAGCCCAGGGATTTGTCAGAAATAACAAGGAAACCAGTGGCTGCTCGCTGCCCCAGCAGAGTTGGGCGTGCTTTGCTGGTGAGTCTGCTCTCAGGAAAGCCTGGCAGAGAAGGCTGCTCGCTGCAGAGCAAATGGGTACAGGCTCTGCCCTGAGCCTGAGGGCTCCCAAACCTGCACAGCATGCAATCACAGAATCACAGAATCGGTTTGGTTGGAAGAGACCTCTGGGATCATTGAGTCCAACCTTTGCCCTAACACCCCCATGTCAGCCAGACCATAGCACTAAGTGCCATGTCCAGTCTTTTCTTAAACACCCCCAGGGATGGGGACTCCACCACCTCCCTGGGCAGCCCATTCCAATGCCTAACAACCCTTTCTGGGAAGAAATGCCTCCTTATTTCTAGATTGAACCTCCCCTGGCACAGTTTCAGACCATGCCCTCATGTCCTGTCACCAGTTGCCTGGGAGAAGAGACCAACCCCCTCCTGGCTACACCCTCCTTTCAGGTCATTGTAGAGAGTGATCAGGTCTCCCCTCAGCCTCCTCTGCTCCAGACCAAACAACCCCAGCTCCCTCAGCCGCTCCCCATCAGACTTGTGCTCCAGGCCCTTCTCTGGACTCACTCCAGCACCTGGAGGTCTTTCTTAAAGTCTGGGGCCCAAAACTGGACACTACTCGAGGTGCGGCCTCACCAGTGCCAAGTACAGGGGGATGATCACTGCCCTGGTCCTGTTGACCACACTATTGCTGATACAAGCCAGGATGCCACTGGCCTTCTTGGCTGGTGGGTGTTGACCAACACCCCCAGGTCTTTTCCCACTTGACCACTTTCTAACCACTCTTCCCCCAGCCTGTAATGCTGCATGGGGGTTTTGTGGCCGAAGTGCAGGACCCAGCACTTGTTCTTGTTGAGCCTCATGTTGTTAGTCTCAGCCCATCAATCCAGCCTGTCCAGGTCCCTCTGCAGACCCTTCCTACTCTCCAGCAGATCAACACTCCCACCCAACTTTGTGTCCTCTGCAAATTTACTGAGGGTGCACTCGATCCCCACATCCAGATCATCTGTAAAGATGTTAAACAGCACTGGCCCCAAAACTGAGCCCTGGGGAACACCGCTAGTGACCAATCGCCAACTGGGTTTAGTTTCATTGACCACAACTCTCTGGGCCCGGCCATCCAGCCAGTTTTTTACCCATCGAAGAGTCCACCTATCTAAGCTATGAGCTGCCAATTTAGTTAAGAGGATGCTGTGGGAGACCATGTTGAAGGCCTTACTAAAGTCTTGGTAGAAACATCCACAGCCTTTCTGTCATCTACCAAGCAGGTCACCTTGTCATAGAAGGAAACCAGATTGGTCAAGCATGATCTTCCTTTCATAAATCCATGTTGGCTGGTCCTGATCCTCTGTTTTTCCTGTATGTGCTGTGTAATGGCACTCAAGACTATCTGTTCCATGACCTTGCCTGGAAGCAAAGTGCTGGTACTGAGCTTCTCTGAATGCTCCCTACCAGCGTCACAGCCTGGTCGAAGAGGACTGGATCATCACCTAGTCGGAGAGATGAAGACTTGTCCTCGCCATCCCAACCCAAAGTGGAGCATTTGGCCTGGTAATTCCTGGTCATGACTGTAGATTTTTTATGAACTACCGATGAGGTTTTAGAGAGACACCTCAAATCACCAGTATGAGGGAGCGGAGACGAATATGGGTCAGTGGTGGTTCACCACAACTCAAATACCTTGCAGAAACTGTAGGGCAAATGAGGAAAGCAAACTCTCCAGCTCAGGTAGATTGGGGGACTCCTCTCCAGCAATGAGCACCCTGCTCCTCAGGCTGGTGCTACAAGAGATCCCTGTGCTGGAGGCTAGACCAGGCTGACCCTGATCTGGGCACAGAGGGTGGAATGCACCCTTGGGCTCAAAACACAGCACTGGCCTCTGGATAGGCCCTAGGTCTGCTTTTGTCTGTAATGAGAAGCAAAGTGCGTGTGCATGCCATTAATTTTTCGCTCCCCACAGCAGGATGCAATGGTCCAGTTTTGCAGCAGCACTGATGGAGTGAGGCATTGCAGCAGCAGTGGATGCAGGATGGATCAGTGGGTTACATGGTTACCAGGGGATGGACAGTGGGGTTTCTATCACAGCTGGATTCTGGGAGGGAACATCACTGCACCATCTGGTGCCTGCCTTCACAGGCAGCATAAGGGCAAATCAGAACAGGGTTTTCAACATCAGTGTAAATGCACCACAATGTGCAGGGTAGGCAGGATGCAAGTCCTTTCAAATTAAGTGCTCTGAAAGTGGCTCTGCCCTATCAGGGAAAGGGACAGGACAGCCAGGAAGGGAAATCTGTGTCCAAGTGCTGTATCAGTCCCCCTTGAGGTGCTGCACCAGGACATGTCCCTGTGGCCTCCCCACAATCATCTCCTCCCCTCTTAACGGTGGCTGGAGAAAGGGGAGGGATGGTGATTTCTTATAGCATGGCCCTTTTCCTTGCCTTTCAAAGAGTTCTCCACCACCGTCTGCCTCCACTGATGCCACCAGGCAGAGCTGGACATAGATCACCGCCTCTGCCACTTGTGTTGTGTGACATAAATGGCTTTGCTGACTCTAATGCTTTGGAGCTTACGGCTCCTGATCCAGGTAGTCCCAGGACAGCCGTCCTGCTTGGCTTCCCAATGGTAAAACTAAGTTAGAAATCCAACTTGCAAGCTCAGAGAGCAAAATGATTTTGTGGTCCTGACCTCCCTGCACGACTACAGCGGAGCAGAGCGAGCGTGTGCCCATACCCTCTCTTGAAAGCACTGGCTCTGCTTCCTCCCTTGCTTCTTGGGAAGCAGGAAAGTCACACGCTGACCTATGAGCAAGTGCTGTATGAGCGTTAAGCAAGAGGCACTGACGGCGTCTGTCTGGGAGCCAGCAGGTAAGTCAAGAATTTCCTCAGTACATGCCTCATGCCTTGGAGTGGAGCGAGCCACAGTGTTGCAACACCTCCTACAAGCTCAAAAGACGCATTAAAGACGTTCACAGGATGGAAGCACTTCTTCTAGGCTTGTTGCATAATCCAGATAAGCAGATAAGCCTGTAATATTCGCACAACTCCGTGTCCCTTCATCGGCCTTGTTACTGGTCTCGTTTGCAGGGCTTAATTCAGGGGATCTGATGGATTGAGGACACCTTTCAGGTCATCTCTTCCTTGGGAGGTGGCTGTGACCCAGCTCTAGTGCTGTGCTACTGGGAGCATTAAAGGCACAGGGACACCCCGCCGACAGCTGTCCTTTATGCTTTGCAAATCTATCCCAAAGGCATTTTGGAAATGGCACTACGACAACTATGGAAAGGACTTGGGCAGCTTCTCATGGAAAGACTGTGGAAGTGTAAAACCACCATAGGAAGAGAATAGTGACCTGCCAGAGATGAAATAACCTTTGCACAAACACACAAGATACACACAGCTTGGGCACATTCCCAGTCGACTATTTACTTGACCAAAGGGTGCAGGCTGTGGGGATTGAGTACTGGCAGGACTCAGGTGTCAGGGAAAAAGATGGGACACAGGTGAACGCATTGATTGAGCACAGACATGGTCCAGAGTCTGCTAGGAACTGTCCTGCTTCAGTAACTCCCCTCTCTAGGATTTACCAGGCAGCCAGAGGGAGGGTACAGTAGCATCTACCCAGCAAAGAGGTGGCATCACCTTGTACTTTTCTTTGGGCTGAGTGCAGGGAGGATCCATCCAGCAGACTCCAGGGATGTGCCCTGAGCACAAGGGCACAGAGTAGAGCAATCAGCGCTGTACTCTGGGCACTTGCAGAGTCCTTCATCAAGCCAACAAGCAGGCAACAATGTTGTGCTGAATGCTTTGCTGAGCTTTCTGCAAGCAAATCCCACAAAGGGACCTGGGTTGTCAGAACAGGAGGCTCGGGACCCGGCAGGAGCTGCCCTAGCCCCACACATTGCGCACGAGCCTGAACAAACAGGCTGAAGGGCAGAGCGGGGTGGATGCGGGCACTTTCTGCCCCAAGGACCCCAGCCTGGTTCCAGGTCACACCAGACAGATCTCCACCTGCCAGGGGAATACAAACCTCTTCCCCATTTCTCTGTTCAGAGCCTGAGATGCCTTGTCCTTGGGTGCAGATGCCTTCAGGGTTCTGCAGCATTTCTAAATTGCCGCAGAGCCCCAAGAGGGACCAAAGCCCCAGGAGGGACCACATTGCTCCTCACACTCTTTAAAGACATATAGATGCCCTATGCCTCTGGCTATCCAGAGGCCATCAGTCCCAATCCCACTCTCACACCATGGGGAAGACCCCAGGGTTTGCTGTGCCCCAAGTCCTCTGGTCAGTCCATGGTGTTTTAGCGAGGGAGTGCTTCTCTCCCTCCTGGATTGCTTTGACTTGCTCCCAGGCCACAGCCCTTCGGCAATGTCCATTCAGAAATCCACACACACGCCCACCCCCCCGGGGTGCTCACAACCACTGTGTGGGTCTTGCAGGGAAAACATGCATCACGCACGGAAACATGGGGTCAGGAGACACAGGACAGGGCGAGCAGAGCCAGCGCATCTGCAGCTCACAGCCCTGCTCCCCGGGTGAGTCACCGCTGTGCTATTTATACCAGCATCGAGGGGAGGGCAGGGATGTCTGGCCCAGGGGAAGGGTTTTCCATGCTGTTCTCCCTGCCCCTGCCAGGGATGGGGACCTTATGACTGCCCGTAAAGTCACCTCTCCTATCTCTTTCTTCCACATCTTAATCATGAAGCATCCCTTCTACTTGTCCTGTTCCCCACCTCGACCTCACATCCACCTGCCATGGGCACAGCTGCATCCTGGAGAGATGCTTTGTCCTCTTCACTGATCCTGGGGCAACACCTGCAGAAGCATGCAGAGGTGGGGAAAGAAGTCACGGCAGCCTGACCCCATTTCTCTGGATGAGGGGGGAAGCAGAACAGAGATGCCTCATGGTGTGGGTACAGATAGCTCCCCCATCTTCCCCAAAATGTCTTCCTGGGGGAGTGCCAAGCAAACAAGCAAAGACTGGCCAGGGAAGAAGCAAAGGAGTTGGCAAAAGTGATGGTAAAAGACTTTCCACTCATTGCTTTTCCTTCTTGGTAGGGATTGTAGTGCAATTGCAAGATTGCAAAATCCATGCTTGGGGTTTTTTTAAAATGCTAATTCTGGATTTCCAATCTTGAGCTGGCCAGAGGGCCACACTGAAATAACAAAAGACCATTTGTTTTCCCGAGGGGGAAACTAGAGGCTTACTTGTTTTCTTTCACATCAGAAAGTCAGATCTTGTATGTCTAACTTGCTGAATTTTTGGATGAAAAAGAGCAGGTTGTTTTGTAGCACCAGACGCACCAGGAAAACATAGTCCTATTGCTTGAGTTGTGACAAAATGGTTAACCATGTCTGTCATCCTTCTTTGTTTCATTCAATGACTAAAAAAACAGCAGGGAGAAAAGGTTAGTCCTTTAAGTTTCAGTGGTCATCAGTGTGGGTCAGATGAAGCTCATTTTCTGTACATGGGACCTCTAACAAGTCCTACAGGAAAACCAAGAAATGTCAGACTTGACCTTCCTGGCAAATCAAATGTGAAAAACAAGGAAGCCACACTAGGCAGGCTTTTTAAGGAAGCAAAAAAGGGCACAGCCCATTTATTTTGCCTCAGCATATCCTCTCTGAGGTCACTGTACTATTGTAAACTACTTCTCAGTTTGGCTGATAACAGAGCTTAGTACTGGCGCTCTGCAGCATTAATCTTGTGTGAGCATAAATTCATCTAGAGGAGGAGCAGAGCCTTGGAGAAAGAGCAATGACCCTGTGGATGGCTGTGGCCAGCTGTGGTGTGGATCTGAGCATTCAGTCACAGCCTCCTGGTCTTAGCTTCATCCATGCTCAAAAGACAGAGTGTCTCTGGCAAACCCTGGGGGCTGGACCCAGAAAAAAGCCCAACTCTGTGCTCAAAGGAGCCAGAAGTCTTTTATGGCTCCCCTTTATGAGGATCCAGCTTCCAACCAAAAAGAGGGGCGCAAAAATACGTGTCTGGTAACTGTTCATATTGTCTTCCCTCCTGGTTATGTTCCTTTTCAAAGCCCTTCCAACATGTCAAGGTGTTTTATGCTCATTCAAGTTGTGGGAGTTCCATCCCAAAGGAAAAAGCCAGGAGGGGCTTTCTGAGTCACCCAAACTGAACCACACAACACAGCCAAGACAGGATGAGCATGGAGGTCATCTAGTAAGTGCAAGATTCTCCAAGGTTGGTGTCTGTATCTCAAGGGTTACTTGAAGTCCTACAGTCACAAAAGAGTATGAGGTTTATGCACTGTTGGCCAGACGAAAAAGAGGTGTCTGGCTAGCAAGAGATGGACTGTGTCCTGGACTCCCTGTTGATAAATGTCAGTGTGGGGAGGCTCACAGAAACTCAAAGCAAGCCACACTTTGCCAAATGAACCTCACGCCCTGTGTCACCCGCACTCAGGCAGGGTGGCCATGCTCTGCCTTTGCCTGCATTGCCACAGCTGCGTTCATCTGCCCTCCTGATTTCTGTAAGTGTTGGTCTCATTTTCTCCTGTTGTTGGTATTCAGTAAGAACATTTGTGAGGACGAAATGCAGGACTCTTCCAGCTGCAGAGGTTGTTGTGATGGACAAGCAGTGGTAAACTCACATAGCCATGGTGAGCTCAGCCCAAGGGGACCAGAAAGCTGCAACAGGGGCACCATGGGCATTGCGTTTGACAAAAGAAAGGTTTGGATCCCCAATAGGAAACAGAGAACAGTGTCCTGCTTGCTGCCCAGGATGATCAGATACAACCAATAAGTGACCAAATGGAAGGAAAAGATGCAATACACAAGATAAGGCAGGAAGGATGGTGCTCTGAGATCCAGTAGCCAACACCAAGGCTTGTTCTCAGACCCACAGGGAAAGCTGCATGTCTTCCTTCTGGGACCACGGCCATATTTTTCAGCAACCATCATAAGCCAAGCCAAGACTGGAGGCTGGTATAGTCAGAGCTCCCACATGGCCACAGGAGGCATTGGGAGCTGCCTGCAGAAGCCCACCAACATTTTCACTCCTGCCACGCTGCAGAGGGAAGAGTTAAATTCTCCTTCTCTGCAAGAGAACAGAGGCAGCTCCCAGTCACCGCCATCTGCTCTCATTCACACGTGAGCTGTGTGCAGGCACCATTCAGTTCTCCATTCACTCCCTTTGACAAAACCAGAACTACTGAGATCACGTATTATGAAGGAGAAGAGTGGCGGAGCCATTCCCAGCCTGCACTGGAAGCTGGACAGGCTGGGAGCAGTCAGGGAGGGTACACACCTGGTCAGAGGAGAGGATCCTTCCCTCTGTGCTGCCAGGAGGGTGCTGTCTCCTGGGAAATGTCTCACTCAACTGCAAGTGGCTGCTGGCATCACCCAGCCAGGCCATGGCCCATGTGCTAATAGCTGTGCACAGAGCAGCCCTGCCTATGTACCTGGGTCCCAATGCAAGCAAGAGTATTTATACACCGTGAACATCCTCTGTTTGCAGGGCATTGGCCGCTCCCCAACAGAGTTTCACTCTCTTCCAGCAGCAACACTCTGTAGTTTAGCAATCAATCTCATTGCAAATGACAATAACCTGGGAGCAGCCCCAAGTAGCCCCAAGAGTCTGTCTGCAACGAGCCTGGCTAAAGTTGCCCGGCTGAAATGTGGTGTTGTAAATGGGCAGGAACAGAAATTGCAATTGCTGGAGGGAAACAACCCAAGACTTATTCAAAATAAAAAGGGGGGCTATTTAAAAAAAAAAAAAAAAGATCCATTGTCCTAAAAAAACTAAACCGTTCTATAGTTAAAAAATCACTTTTCATTTAGACATTTCTGACAATTTATACTTTAAAAGGTTGTAAGAGGATAAAGTATTTATAAATTGTTCAAATGAAATGTTTAGATTATTTCAAATCAAATATTTTTTTAACGATCTCTTCCACGAAATTTTCAACAATTTGTCCTAATTCAAGCAGGAAATAGTTTCATATACTCATAAACTCATGGGATGAGAAGTGAGATCTACTGAAAATCAGCTGATAATTGCTTGTCTAAATCACTTGGCAAGCACTCGTGAAAAAAACAAGTCAAGCCAAAGAGAACCAAGATGGGAAAAGTAAGCTGAACACATACCAGTGAATTCATCTAGCTCTGGTTTGCAGAGGCCAGAGGCTTTAGTGAGTCATGGGCTTTTCTACAAGAGGGTGTTTTCTCCCTTGTCTCCCCTTTTCGGTTCATGCAAATACAGTTTGTGCATCTTTCCCCTGCCTAGAGTTTGTTTTCTGGAAGTCGTGGCTGTGCAAACAGCTGCAGCTCCGCGATGCCAGTTCCAGCTCCCCTCTCGCAGATGTCTAGCATGCTGCAGACCAGAAGGAGCTCTTAGATGAGGTGGTGGCAACAAGGAGAGGTGAAGTTTATAAAGCTGAAGCACACAAACAGGAAGAGATGGGGGTAGGGGACATTCACGCTGCTGCTCTTCCTCCCGTGTCTCACTGGGCAGTGCCCAGTGCTGGTGGAGCAGAGCGAAGCATCGGTGGTCCCGCTGGAGCCAGGAGACTCCTCGCTGAAGGGCCAAGTTGCTGGCATCCCCCGCTGCCCCGGTCTCCTGCTTATCCTGCCGGCTCTGCATCATTCTCCTTGGATCCCCCTTACTGATTCCTTCCCATTGCATTTTCCATTTGCCAAAGCCACCAGCAGCCTGCAATCATTTCCACACTCATTTCATAGGTCAGGGTGAATTACTTCTTAGGAAAAACAGGCCAATGCAACACATTGGGAGCAACATTTCCAAGATATCCCAGAAACCCAGTTAACTTCCCTGCACCCAGTGAAGAATTGCTTCAGAAATTCCCCTGGCAAGGTTAGCCAGTAGTCTGAAATACCGTGACTATTACCCTGTTTTTGATATCCCTTGCAGGGTAACTCTCTATCCTGACTGCTGGGGCCCCTCCAACTGCATTGACTGTGTTTTGCAACCCAGATTTTCCAGCAGGAGAGTTGTCCCCGGAGGCAGTGTCTGTGCCAGGCAGGCGAAGCAGCTCGCTAGGTGCCCTTGTCTAACTTAATTCAAAACAAAGCAGAAAGGGAGCCACAGTGGGTGTTGAGGTCTTCAACTACAGCCTGTCAGCTCCTGCACAGAAGGTTTCATTCCCCACCTCCACGCTGGAGCTCCACAGTGAGATTTTAAACAGTTCCAGCTATTGACCCAGGGGAAAGGAGGTACAACAGCCTTTCAGAGGTATTAGCCAGCAGGAGCTGGACGACGTATCTTTATGCCATGATGTTGAGTAGTTACAGCTCTGACACCGACCGAGACCCACATTTCTCAAATCCTTTTGTTCTAAGTAAAATAAACCACAGCAAGAGCTTAAAAGGTAGCTGACAGCATCTCCAGGTAAGAAAGCCAGACCATAGCTGTGATCGTGGCTGAGAGCTATGAAGATGTGCAGACCCCAGAGGAGTTTGTTCCTGTGCACCTCCTGGTTTCAGTATTTTTCAGTTAGTTCTGGCAGCAGAGGGTATGAAACTGTAGAGACATCAGAGCACTGCGTTCCACGTAAAAATGAAACTAATAAACCATATGTTTTTAAAAAGAGGGTAATAACAGCAGGTGAAAACAAAATAGCTTGCAGCTCCTTTGAGGCTGAGGAGCCAGTCTTGCAACCCTGACACCCAAGGAGACCAGAGATGCTGGCTGGCATCCAGCAAGCCCCATTTTGGGGGATGCAGGCCTAGATGACAAGCTTTTCAGGCCTCAACACAGCAGCCAGTGCCAAGTGATCCCAGATCATTCCCAGCTGGTTGGTGCTCACAAAGTCCTCCAGTCTTGCAAGGAGATGCAGTGGGCCATGCCTTACCCACCACTGTCATCTCACATAGCCTGGTCTGGAGATCTGCTACTGATTGAGGGCACTAAGTGATTCTTTGGACCACTTCTGGATGAAGATGTAGTGCTTTCTATCACTGAGAGCCCAAGGCCATAGGTGTAATATAACTGCATTTTTCATCATCCTTGCTGGGACAGACTGATCATAGTCTCCCATGCTGGCTGATCGATGGGTTTGGGACGGTCCTTTCCTTTCTCTGCATTGGGTAAGGAACATCTGCCATGCTCAGCAAAGGGAGTGCTCAGCTCTCCTAGGCAGGTAAATCTCAGGACTGCACAGTGAGCAGGAAAGGGGAAGACCAAGCCAGGATTTGCCTGTATCTGCAGGTCACTAACAGACAGAGAGGAATGTCACCAGCAAGTGGCCAGCACAGGTGAAACTGTCAGCTGATGGGTATCCACTGCATTACAGCGAGGCAGGAGTCAAATCAGGCAGCTCAGAGCAGAGCACACGGAGCTGCGCAGCGTAAGACAAACACGACAAGATCAAGCCCTGCACTTGGAAACAGCTGCAGGAACCACAGCAGATCACATTGCTCTGCAACAGTTTGCAACTGTCAATGGAGCATGCATGGCACAAGGTAAACACCAGCAGCACCCTCAGCGCGCAGACAGCCCTGGGAGCAGCTGGCCTGGGTGCTGCAGGAGATAAATGCACTGTTGGGTGGAAAGCAGAGACCCTCACGTGTTTGAGGTGGATTTGGGTGCTGGAGCCAAGTGGGGCCAGAATCAGTGACAGCAGCACTGGAAGAGGAGCTGGGGCAGTAGAAGGCCGTGAGGTCAGACCCAGGGTAAGAGGGGTGAGCTGTCTCTGTAAGAGAAGGACGTGAACTCAGCTTCCAGCTGTACGGCTGATTAGATACGGCTTGTATTGGTATCGAGAAAACCCATGGCAAGGCACCTCTCAGTGAGAAGCTGGGGACGAGCACTTCAGGATGTTGTCCATGGGGTGGAGAAGATTCCAGCAGTTCCGGAAGGACAACAAAGCAATCATCCATACCACACTTTGGAAAAAAAGCTGGATGTCGAACAGCTCCAAGAACTCATCAGGACTCATCTCCCCACTGCTAGCAGAAAGGAACAGCCTGGCTCAGTCCTGCTGGCGCTGCTACATCTCCTGCTGGCCTTGCCCTTTGCCCTACTTCAACCATTGCATATAACTCAAAAGATTAAATAAATGCATAATAAAGGGAAGATTTTGGTCACAGGGAGAGGACTGTGGGGGCACAGCCGGTACCAAATATTTTTCCGTGCCTGGTGAGTCACTGCAAGTTGGGGCAGGTGCACTTAGAAAAACAGAGCCCATGTTTGTGCACCCTTAAGACTGTTATTGAGCTGTGTTTAGGACCCAGCAGGAAACTGAAACTCCTTTTTATGATGTGGAGGCTACTAATGTGTAAGTAAATCACATTTTATCTAGTTAATAACATCAGAGCCTGGCCAGGGACTCCAGGCAGGTCTGGGTTAAACAACCCAAACTGCAGCATCCATATAATGACTTTCGCTAATGTCAAGGCAGCAAAAGGTGCAGAGAGGTCGCACGTGGATGAGAGCTGCCTTGGACTAAAGAGGGCACAAGGTGCCTTGGACTGCACGGAGACCCTGCCAGTCACCCCAGCAGCCTGAGAGCCTGCCAGTGGGGAGAAATCAAAGAGGTGAAGCAGGGGAGTTCCCTGCAAGCCCCCTGCCTGCATCACCCCAACAATGACAGCAGACTCATGCTGCAGGTGCATTGGCTTGGTGAAGCATCCCCATAGCACACCACAACCCACAGACTAGTACCTACCACCAGCCAAGTGCTAGGAGAAGAGAGTCAGTGCGCATAGCTAGGTTCTGGCTTACCTACGTACGCACATGGTTTTATTACAGGAAGCCATGGCCAGCTGAAACTGGCCACAGACCATTTAATCTATATGCCCACTGGGCCTTGGTTAATGTTTCTAACCCGGGCACTCATGGGAAAACACCTCCACTGCAAAAATCCTTTGCAACTTATCATGCTTCCTTGAGCTGCTAGAAGACGTGGCTGTGATTTGTGGCTGTACAGATCCAGTCCAGCACTAGACAGACAGAGCTGGCACTGGCAGGCTTGGTAAAGGCCAGACTGCCATATGCCTGTGTGCACAGGTTTAAGCACTTTGCAAAGTTGTTTGGCTTTAACTGTACCTCTGCTAATTCCTCGTGCACCTACTTGCATCTGAGGTAAGGATCCCAACCCTGTCTGCCTACCAGGGGTCAGACTCCAGCAGCATCCACAGGGCAGGAGCTATCACCTGCTGGTGTTTTCATCTCTAGAAACAAAAATGCAAACAACCATGATTAGAAATGGCCATGGAGGTCACTGAGGAATGCAAAAATTCCAGTTGCAGCACAAAGCTCAATGCAAGATCATCTTAGGAAGGGAAGGTGGTTTTTATTTTTGACAAAGGTGATTCAGCTCACACTCAGTCTCTCCCAGGTTTCACTCACTCATTCTATCATGCTCACATACAAGCATCAAGAAGCGTGTGCCCAAGTAGCCGGGTTAAGACCACTTGTGGTGACACGGGAAATAAGGGACAGCAGCTCTCAATTCCTCATCATGCCTCCTAGATTCTTCTTGGATGGGTGGCTGTGCACTGGATCTTGGGCATGCCTCTTGTACCCTTTAGGAACAGACAGTGATTGTGATCTTTTACCTCTTCATCCTGTCCTGCCTCTGAGTCACTAGGAGGCTGCTGATTTACTCAAGGTGGTTGGGTTCCTTTCTGGGTATAATCTCTCCTTTGTTTTAGGCTGTCCTTTGTTTTACTGCTCCAGATGTCTTGAGAAGTTGCATTCGGATTGCTCTGCTCTTTCCTGATGACCTGTTGATCGAGCAGATCAGCACATGCCATTCTTTTAACCCTTCTTGATGTTTCCCCTGCTGCTTTCACATCCAGACATCCCCATTCAGGTCAATTTTAAGTTTCTGTTACAAATGTCCACAGCCTGAGCTGAACTCCAAATTGCTGACACGTTACAAAAATCCCTAAAAGCACAGCACGCTTGGGTTTCTCCTTGCGTTGCTTAGCACACGAACAACCACAACACCCTTCTCTCTTAACAGCTCCTTCGAAAGCTTCAGCACCAGCACTAAAAGCTGAATTTAGCCATTCATTCCCTCTGCAGAATGATGGGGGTGCATCAAGAGAGTATATCACACAACCATCTTGTCTGCCGGGACATTTCCTTTGAAATCACTCCTTGCACCAGTTCAGTAGATTCCTGAAAAAGTCCCACATTCACTTTGGTGTATCAGGGTGTATTGGTGTATTTGGTGTATTACTGTATCAGGGCCCTGCAGCTTTTAAACTGGGTCTCCTTCATGTTTAGTTGGATTCACGCATGGACAGAGAAGATCTGGTTTGTCTAAAACAGACGAGATTTGGCACAAATCCTATGACCAGGAAAGGCTCTGCAAGCTCTTATACAGTCTATTGATTACCTGGGGCCTCTTTCCGTGTGACATCTCCTCTCCCACCTGATAGTGATGTTTGGGATCATTCCAGCCTCTCCCAACCAAGCTCCTAAGAATATCTACACACAAAGCCAAACGCAGAAGACCCAAGTGGACCAAGAAGCATCAAGCCATTTGTCACGGTGCAGCTGTATAGCTTCAGGTAACCACCCAGTCACATAGGAAAGCACTTCCAAAAATGACCAACAAAAGGTGAAGCGGCAAAGAAAGGAGAGACCAGAACAGATTGGGGGACACCACCAAGATTTCCAGTGTATCACAGAGGAATCTGAAGAAAGTCCCACAGACCCTAGTGGAAAGGGTCTCCAGCAGCACAACATCCCAGTCACTCCTCTCTCATCCCTCAGCAGCACCCAGAAACGCTGCTCAGACAGTGCCAGCCCCTGCGCACTTTAATCCGCCTTCTTGGCTCACGAGAAGCCCCAGATCCCACAAGAAGCCAAGATCTTCCAGGCTGGGTGGTGAAAGGGGCACACGCTGAGGACTGCACACACAGGAACCCACAGCCTGTCCCAAATACCCCAGACCAGCATGAGAAGGAATGCAGTGCCCGATGAAGCTGAGCAGTTTTATCGGCTCTCCTGTGACAAGGTGCTGGAAGAGGATGGGTAGGAATATTAGCAGAGGAAGGTTGTTCACTGGAGAAGAGATGGGAAGGGGCCATGAGGAAGGAGCGATCTCACAGGATGCACTAGGAGAAATGAGGTTCATGGTGGGACAGCACGTTCCTCCCTCTCCAGCATTTTCAGGGTAGAAGAGCAACAACCATCAGGGGCACAACTCAGGATGCCCCGTGCAGAAGAGCAGAGAGCAGCTGAGAGCTGCAGTGCAGGCACCCTCCATCCCCTGTGCCCGCGGGGCTGGCACACAGGTCAGGGGGGCTTTGATCTTTCTTCCTCCTTGTCAGTGGAGACACGGGACTCCCAAGCCCAGAGGAAGCTGGTGGGTGGCCAGAGCTGGTGTCCCCAAACTAGCAAAGGATATTTAAGCCAGGTTCCTCTTTGAAGCTGACCTGGCACAGTGGTCTTGTAGCAAAGCCAACGCATCTCTGCTGGCCTGGCCAGCCTTGTTGCCATCTGGGCCACCATAGGTACCACGTCTGTGACCCCAGGATCTCCCTGCCATCCACAGCTGCCACGAAGCCACTGAGTGCCTGAGTAGCTCCCACACCTACAGACTGAGACCAAGCTGCCAGAGCTGGCCCAGCAAGCCAGCCCAGGTTGCAAATCCACAACTGACAGGACAAGCCCGGAGCAGACAGGACAGCATTCCTGGACTGCAAGCGAAGCCTCTGGCACCCTTCATGAGCTGTTCTCAGAGGGATTATGCTTGCAAATGAACTCAGCCAGCAGGGACTCCAGAAACAGCCACAGTGCAGTCAAGGGACCATCCCCTGCTCCACTCCCACCACTTGCAGTCTCTGAAGGGGGCTATCACAGTCAAGAAGATCCCATCCTGACCTCTGCTCCCCGAGTCACAACCCCTGTGGAGGATCTTCCCTACCAAAGAGCTTTGCTTTTGCCTCATGCCAGATGCTCAGGCAGCTCTTTGATCTTTCTTTTTTTCTTTTTTTTTTTTTTAAAAAAAATATTTTCCTTTTCCATTTAGAAGTTCTCCTGCTCTAACAGAGCTCAGAGAAATGGGTCCCGTTCTTATCTGCAGGCGTGAGCTGATAGCAGATGAACTCTGGCAGCTCTTCCAGGAGGGTGTGTGCAAGGTGATTTCAGCCATAAAGCCATCATGGGTGGGGTATGATTTTTTTCTTTTACCATCCTCATTTAGATAGTTGCACTGATTTACAGATTCCCTGTGCCCCCATGGGTTTACATCTCCTGAGGAAGGTATGGCTATAAATGTGACTGCCCAGCTGCATGTGCAGGAGGGATGTCCTTCGCAGGGTGGATCCAGTGACTTGCTCTAACCCCAGACAGGCAGCCGAGGATGATACTGCAATTTTTGTCACAGTCCCCAGGCGTTGTGCCTGATCTCTTGCTGTGATGTGATGGGGGGACAAGGGCTGGGAACCCTCTGTCTCAGTGATACGGGAGATCCCTGCTGAAGTATTTGATGGTGCTGGCAGCCAGCAGAGCAGGACGATGCAAGGGGAGGGAAAGAAGCCTCTAAACAGGAGGAAAAGAAGCCTCTAAACAGCCCTTTTGGGGAGAGAGGGGTTAAAGGACGAGCTCTGCTGAGCTGCAGGAGTGAGCTGGGGCTGTTTTCAGCAGAGCTGAAGTTAAGAGCAGGGCTGTGGCCGCTTGGACACCCCCTCTCCTCTGGCAGAAGGATGCCTTTGTGCGCAGTTTATGCATAATAGATCCTCCGAGGAAAGAGATACTGTCTCTTTGCTCCAAATACAATTTCAATTAGATGAATAGCAGCATAATCCCATAGAGGCGCTCAGCTGGGAACTGACCATGTGAGAGGCAAGCGAGCCCTCCCCCAACCGAGCGGTGAAAGGGGATCCCCCCCGCAACCTGCCGGCGAGGGGGCCCCCAAACCCTCCAACAGGGACCATCTGCTCCCACAGCAGCCCCTCCTCCCGCAGTCCCCAGCGAAGAAAGAGCAACGGCCGGCCGCACAT
>NW_009607855.1:107753-112061 GCF_000690535.1 Cariama cristata
TCGGGGAGACAATGGGGCAGCGAAACGAGGAGAGAGTATTGTCCCCCTGCACTATGTGATGCCACCACAGGGTACGGGGAGAAAGGAAGGAGGAGAGATCACAGGGGACTCGTTCCAACCTCTACTCCTTCGCCTCCTGCTCTGCCCCTGGTACATCCCAGGGTAGGGACTTGCTTTCCTGCCATCCTGGCCAAAGGGCAAAGCCGCTCCACCATCTGCCAGCACTAAACATAGCAGCAGTGCAAGTGGCAGAGCTGAGCACTTTCTTCCCTCTGAACATCTCTGGGCTCTTGGGGGGAATTTCCCCTCACCCTGAAATTCTCTGACTTGTCCCTAGTGGCAGGGAGGCAATTTGGGGAAAGTCTTGAGAAACCTAGGTTGTGTAACTGGGAGTTTAAAGCGATTTTCAACCCACAAGGCAACTGACGACACTTTTGTCAGCAACTATTACCAAAACGCTCTGGTTCCACTGTTACAGCAACCCCTTCCCTAGCAGGACCGCACCACATTTGTAGGACATCACTCACTGCTCCACAACAGATGTGCTCGGCTCACAGGTATCAAACCACCAGGTCCTTGGCGTTGCAGTGTCCTCCTCCATCCCTCCAAGCACCCCAACATCCTTCAGAACAAATCCCCCTGCCAGGGGCACCCTCCGTCTCCCTGCCTTAGGACAGATGGGAGAGCAGTTATGGCACTGCACCACAGTAAGGAATATCATCGAGTCCAAGGGGCAGGTTGGCAAGCTCTGCAGGGCAAGAGCAAGTCATTTTCTTGCTGAAGTCAACAGCTCTGAGCCTGAATACACACAGCTGGGAACAAAGTGACTAGAGATCACATCTGCTGAATAAGAAGTGGTCATTGTTATGCTTTGTCACCCGTTTCAGAGCAGATAGCACTTTAAAGCCATTTGGTTTTGCACTCTGAATAGTTAAAAAGGTCAGGCACTGAGCATGGGCTGTGGGGTGTTTTCCCAGCGCTGGAGCGTGATGTGAATATTCCCAGGTGCGAATATTTGTCTGAACATCCGCTGCCTTCCCAGTCCCACAGCACGGGACGGGAGAGCTTTGATCTCTTCCCCAGCTGAGACCTGGTGGACCTTGTGCTTGCCCTGTCCCCGCTAACCCTCCGACTCCGCAACTTGTTGCTGTGCAGCAGGGCTAAAGCCAGCGACGCGGTGAAGCCAACTCAGAGAGCTGCCGATAGATGAGCTCCGGGGGGACCGAAGGCTCAGAGGCAGGGCTCAGCCACAGCCTGACCCTGCAACCAATGCCTTTCATTTACTGTTAACCCCAAATACAGCCAGAACGTGCTAACAGAACATGGGTTATTGGTTGCCAGTGAAAGGGGCACTGCTTTCTCCTGCTTTTTGTGTCCTGGGATGCGTGCTGGAAGCACTGCGCACCAAGCGCCAGCCAGGCATGCTCCCTGCCACGCTGCTCCCACAGTGCAATTACAAACCCAGACATAAATCATGGTTAACCTTTGCTCTCTCTCATATGTTTGTCCAGAGGCTACAGAAATATTGCACAAGACACGTGATAGCCAGAGAAATAAAAATAACTTTTATTAAACTGTCCCAGAGCGGGAGGAGAGGGGGGGATTTTCGGAAAGTCAATACTTCTCACAGTAAGGGAACGCATTTGGGAAAATAACGCAGACCAGGTATTCTTTTATCAGCAGTTAAAGGTATGTGTTAGGATCCTGAAAGGGACAGACACACACCCTCATGACTCACATACAGTAGGGCTTTGGGCTCTGACTCTTTGACGTTTGTTTACTCTTTTCAAAACCAAAACAACTTGCTTTCCCATCAGCTCGGCTCTTTCCAGCTACCCTGACTTTAAAACTCCTGCTAATTCCCTTTCTCTCCTCTCCCTCTATCACTGCTGCAAAACAAAGATGAACATGTCCTAATGCCTTGTTATTTCTGAATGACACAGGATTAACCAGAAGGAGAGAAACCTGATTTTGCAAAACCAATTGAGGTTTGAATTGCAAGAAAAATAAATACGTTGCTTTGCCCAGTGCAGAACTGATTACGAGATGTTTGCATTTACCTGCAGATAGAGATATCACCCAGCTGTATGTGTACTCGCAATGCTAAAACTGGAGTCAGAAAAGCTGGTAATATTGGGAAAGAAAATTCCTGTAGGCTGAAACCCATGAAAGCAGGCACCAGAAAAGGTGGCAGGAAAGCCCAGTGAATATCCAGGCTGAGTTTTTGAGGAGGAATCATCTATACTAGAGCATGCAAATATAGCCTCATGCATCTTTTGTATTCACTTTCCACAAACCTGCGACTGAATGAGTTTTACTAGCACAAATGTTGGAGGAAAGTGAAGTTCAAAGCTGCATGCATAAGTAACCATGGAAACTGAATTTTAAATTTGTACATGTGAGTATCTGTATCCAAAGTACTTTGTACGCTCGGCCAATGCGGGAAGAGGGACACCATCATGTCACAACTGGCCAATCGCAACTTAGAAACACAGCTTGAATTTCAAATATCACCTACTTACAGCAAACCTCCGTCCCAGAGCGGAGAAAAAAGAAATGTGAAAAAACCTGCCTCGCATTGCCATCTGCTCCTGAATATTCCACAATTAGCAGAGACGGATTCATTGGATACATTATTCATTGTGGATTATTCGCCCAGACCTAACAGCGATAAAGCAATGGGTATTTAAATATTGTGAGGAGGAGCCATTGCAGACATAGAAGGTATATGTGACTGTCCCCATGTATGAATATGCATGTGCTCCTATCCTGCAGGAATCTCCGGGAACAATCGCTGTGTAGTAAATACCTTGTCCTCTGCACCAACAGAAAACCTAGAACTCTGTGATAAACTGCATTTTTTTTAAGCCCTTTTCCTGTTCATTTGTCCCCTGCCCCAAGCCCTCCTCACTCAGCTGGGCTACTAATGCACCAAAATCAGCTGCCATTTTAGCAACAAAGGCACTTGCTGTTTCCCGTGCTGCGGCTTCGTTTATGGAAGAGGTTTGGCAAGAATGTTTTGTCCCACTTCCACCCCAGCCTTCCAGTGTGACCCACGTTAGGCAGTGAAAAATAATCAAAACAAAACCCTCCATGTGCAATGCTGTGTTTGCAATCACGGCTTTCCCAGGAAATCTCCGTCAGTTGCCTTGCCGTTTGCACTGACCACGGCACAGAGGGTTTTTAGGTCCCTTTGCAGGTTCAGGTTTGGTGGCAGAGAGCCAACGGCTCCATGGCCATCAGTGGCAGAGTGACCCTTGCAGATCTGTGCACCAAAGTCATGGCAAAATAGACACACCCCAAAAAACTCCTCAACTGAAAGCAACAACCGACAGGCATGGAAAGAAACAGCCTTGGGAGGGGGGCAGGTTTGGAGGGGTGCACACTCGGCTGCGAGGCTGGGGTATGATGGAGCCAATGCCACAAGGCTGTGCCCAGATTGCTTAAGTAGAAACAACAGACAGAAAAGGAAAGGGGAAAACCAGTAAGAAAAAGGAAAAAAATATACAAATCTAATGAAAGAGTCCAAAGTAGCACAGGATGGGGTTATGCAATTTCAATTTGTCCAGCGCTGTTCGCAGACAAACACTCCCCCGGAGCAGCATGGACTTGTGCAAGTGAAGATTGTGAAATCCCCATGCTGCTGCCAGCTGTTGCCCAACTCTACTGGGTAGCAACGCTGTACTGGAAAGGACCAGCCAGGATCCTACAAACACCTCAGCAAGGCCTTGGCGTGATGTGCACACAGACCTTCACCGTGGAGTCTGGGCTGAAGTCCCTTCTCAGTGCTGCGCTGGGCCGTGGTGGTCTGCACCATGGCAGTCCTCTGCCAGGCAAGGTCTCCTTTAGCTGGGGTCTCATCAAAGTGGTGCAACCATCATACAGTAAGACGTGGTCAAGGATAGCTAGGACAGCCTTTCTGCTGTTATTAGTAGCAGCTCCCAGGCTACTGCTGCGGAAGATAGGTGGTCTCGTGTCTGATGGGCCAGGATGCCCCATGCAGCAGGTCTACAGGTGTCATCCACAGGCACAGAGTTGACTCCCCAGGTGCTTATTTTCTTCCCCATTAGTAAAAAATTAGCTCCTGCTGACATAGAAGAATGTGAGAAACTTCCATCCAAAAATGCTTGTAGTGTCCAGGATCACGTGTGCTCAAAGCTCACAAGGAAACTAATCTTTCTTAGGGTGCACAGGCACACTGAGCTTAATTTCTTGGTCCCCACGATTTTAGGTAGGAGGCAAACCTTGGGTCAGTGCACAGACACTCAGCTTTAGGACCTTGGGCAGCCTTGGGCAGGATCTGCTGAA